>NW_017537097.1:151241-165464 GCF_001853355.1 Bactrocera latifrons | reverse complement strand
CCAGGTCTGAAGCCACACTGATATAGTCCAATCAGTTTGTTGACGGTGGGCTTTAATCTTTCACACAATACCCTCGATAGAACCTTATATGCAATATTGAGGAGGCTTATCCCACGGTAGTTGGCGCAGTTTGTGGGGTCTCCTTTTTTGTGGATTGGGTATAGCACAMTTAAATTYCAATCGTTGGGCATGCTTTCGTYCGACCATATTTTAMAAAGAAGCTGATGCATGCTCCTTATCAGTTCTTCGCCGCCATGTTTGAATAGCTCGGCCGGCAATCCATCGGCCCCGGCGCTTTGTTGTTCTTCAGGCGAGTAATTGCTATTCGAACTTCTTCCTGGTCGGGCAATGGAACGTCTGCTCCATCGTCATCGATTGGGACATCGGGTTCGCCTTCTCCTGGCGTTGTGCGTTCACTGTCATTTAAGTATGCTCTGGGCATCGGTGACTAGATCACCTTTGGGGGTTCTACAAGAGTATGCTCCAGTCTTGAAACCTTCTGTAAGCCTTCTGTACGCATTTTTTCGTAGAATTACACCTGTCGTCCAGCTTATCAAGCTCTTCGTACTCACTCATTTCGGCCTCTTTCTTTTCCTGTCTGCAAATGCGCCTCGCTTCCCTCTTCAACTCTCGGTATCTATCCCATCCCGCACGTGTTGTGGTCGATTGTAATGTTGAGAGGTAGGCAGCCTRTTTTCTCTCCGCTGCGACACGACACTCCTTGTCGTACCAGCTGTTCTTTTGCACTTTTCGAAAACCAATAGTTTCGGTTGCAACTGTACGTAAGGAGTTTGATATGCACATATAACTAATAGTTAGTAGTTAGTATTAGATAATATAGGATAGTACATTCTCTGATCTTTTCTAATGCAATAGAGAGTTATTCTTATTAAAATTTAAAAATAAGTTCTCTTTCAAGTCATAACCTTAGGCAAGGTAGCTTAGGAGAAATTATATTGATTTGGAATTCGATAATCTGAAGTTAATAGTTTCTTGATTTTTGTTTTTTTTTAAATCACAAATTATGTACGGCTTGTTAACAATCAGGAAAAGGCGCTTTTTTTATACACAATTCTATTGACTAAGATCTTTTTATAAGAATTCTTTGTTTGCCAAATTTCTTTAACCCATCTGAAAATCCAATTTCTTTTAGTATTCAAATTATGCCCCGAGACGGCCATAACGTCCTTATTCGACTCATATTTCGGCATGGTAGAATTGAATGTGACCGTTTTGCCCCGCCAAAAGTTATGTACGAAGATCAGATATTATAAATCATACGAAATGGCAGCTATCGTCTATCTCGATTCTCGCAGCAGGCTCGCCAAGTGATGTCTTCTGTTTCGACTGCTCTTTATTTTCTGGTCTGTGGTGTTATGTTTCATTGCGATTAAACAAAAGGATCAKTGAAGGTAAATAATAACTAACCTCATCCAAGCATTAAAAAACAAGAATCGAAACGCTTACCGCTTATGCTTTTTGCCTTTTTTTTAAATCCAAGGACCAACAAACTTCCATATATGGGCAAAACAAAGCTATAGTTCGTCGCTTACGCATTCGGGCGATGAGTATAAGTACTTATCGGATTGTCATCCCTGTTTTAGTACCAAGAACACATGTTCAAACATTTACACTAAGACTTGTGTTATACATATATGCAACACTTAATCGTATATATTTCTGTTGCGAATGAATCGTAAGACCATTTCAATTCGGGCACTATCATTCAGCTCGACTTCGCCAGTTGTAAAGAAGAACAACATGGGGCTTGAAATCGCAATTGAGGCTATTGCGATATTTTGCAATATAGTTCACCTAAAGGCCAATCGTTGTCTGGCATGTAAATATAATTGAATGCCATATTTAGACTGGATACGGTTAAAAATTACTGAACCTGCGATAAAGCAATAACTAAATGCACCAGATACATATAATTTTAAACCGCCCACTCTTAAGTGAAATTACATACCTCGGGATCCGCTCGGACGATTACAGCCATATGGTAAGTTGGACCGCAACATCGCCTACRWCTCATATAACACAATTTCAAATTTCATCTGATTCTTTCTTTTCGAATAATCTCTTTAGTATATGCAATCCTATGACGAAAAATTTTTCAAATCCAACAAAAACTGCCCTAGGTACCGAATATTTGGACCCCAGTGCCCAAAAAAATATAAAATTATGTAAATGAAAATGATTTGACCAGATAGTCAGTTAAGTGGACATCTTTTGAAAATGCGCTTTAAGTAAAATTATACTCAACAGATGCAAGCGGCTTCTTCAGTAGTTTCAGTGTTTAATGAACAAAAAGGTCTACGCAAAAACATCAAAAAATACACATAATATATTACAAGGGTTCGAAGTGGTCATCAACCAGCTGTGTAATGGTTTGGTGGGAGTCTCATGCAAGAGTGTTACATCTCTGTGAAAAACGGGTTAAAACTGTTTTGGTGCAGTGTACACAGGCGGCAAGAGAAGACGGTAAAGCAGTTAAACCATATACTCTTCAATGGAGAGCATTATATCTTCCAGCAAGCTTCTGCTCAAGGCAAAAACGATTCAAAGGTGGCTTCAAAGCAATAGTCCTGGTTTTCATGATTCTCTATTTCAAAGTCCAGCTTTAAGTTCATTACACTTTGAGTCCATTGACCATTTCGTTTAAAATTGTGTTTATTATAAAATGTACAATATTTTTTATAACAGCCTGAACTTGTAACAGGACTTATGGCAGGACTAAGTATATGTGTAAGATTGTTTAACAGCACCTGAAATTTCTTTCGATTTATCAAGGGAAAGCGTGTAAATGTTCAGTACAAATTTATAAAAGTKTTTTTCACACTTACGTACACAGGTAACCTCTAGTGCAATACAATTTTCCGACAAATTCAAACCACCTCTCATTTAACACGAAGTCAAACAACTAGCGTAACGAAGGCCGTTTTTTAATTCGTTAAAATGTAGCCTGTAGTTTGTGCATGCATTTACTGTTTACGCCAAACGCCCTTTCGACATACATATATGTACATATATGAGCTCAAAATCAGATAAAGACCCGTGTTCGCGTATTTTATTATGCCATTAATTTATTGTTTGCATTAAATATACGTATCCACCAGAACTCGCCTGCGAAATAATTGGTAACAATTCGCATTTTTTTCGTCGTCATAACAACTAAAAAGGCAATTAAATTTCTTCCTGTTACCACCACAGAACTTGGTAGAATCAATGATATGTCATGAAATGAAYAATTATATGTTGGCATGGAAAAGTATCCATATTCTATCTGTTCTAAAATGCATGCGGTTATATATAAACGTACTTCGGCTTAAATATTGTGTGACGGTCGATAATGATCAAAACTGTTGAATCGAAAATACGAGATTACTATATTAAGTATAGTAAAATGAAATGGATTATTTGCATTCAATTTAGTTAGTTGGAATTAATTRATTTACACCCCAGTACAACAGAATACACCACCACTGAGAAACCCACACTCAAACATCAACACACAGGACAACACAGCGTCTGAATACCAACAGCTAACAAAAATGCTGATTCCCGGTAAAGCGCATTACATTCGTTTCGTCAATGGACCTGAGCGCCACGTTAATATTCAATATACTTGTAAGCTAGAAGGCTACCTTTATTTGTTGTGACCTCCATTCGCGTTAGCTACAGTTTTTACCTTAATAATAACATTATCTTAAGCAATGTATAAGAAATTGTAATAAAACGCAAAATATYTAATTATTTATCAATATTTATTTTTTCGCCTTCAAAGTAATCCCCATCAGATGTAATACTTTTATGCCACCGATTTTTCCAGTCATTGAAACACTTTTCATAAGCATTTTTGGGATGGCCTTCAGCTASTTCAGCGAATTTTGTTTTATCTCTTCAATCAACTGAAAACGAGTTTCACTCAAYGGCAATCTTAGTTTGTTTACCTAATGTCAAACATTTATTTTTCTTTTTTCTTTGTGATAATAACGCACAATCAATACCATTTTCAATATTATTTTCAGAAGAGAAAAAATTCGAGCGACTACAATAGAAAACAAGAAAAAACGTTAACTTCGRTTGCACCGAAGCTAAATACCCTTCACAGGTGCATTTCGGTTAGTAACTTTGTGTTCAGTTTGTATGGAAGCTATATGCTATAGTAATCCGATCTGAACAATTTCTTCGGAGATTACATTGTTGCCTTAAAAAATAATTTATACCAAATTTCGTGAATATATCTTGTCAAATGTGAAAGTTTTCCATACAAGAACGTGATTCCGATTGTTCAGTTTGTATGGCAGCTATATGCTATAGTTAACCGATCTGAAAAATTTCTTCAGAGATTACATTGTTGCTTTAGAAAAAAACCTGTGCCAACTTTTGTGAAAATACATTGTGAAATGTGAAAGTTTTCCAAACAAGAACTTGATTCCGATCGTTCAGTTTGTATGGCAGCTATATGTTATAGTGGTCCGCTATTGGCAGTTCCGACAAATGAGCAGCTTCTTGTAGAGAAAATGACGTTTTGAAAATTTCAGACGGTCAGACTGACGGACATGGCCAAATCGACTCAGCTCGACATACTGATCATCTATGTATATATATACTTTATAGGGTCTCTGACCTTTCCTTCTGGGTGTTACAAACTTAACATATTCTGTTCAGGGTATAATTAAGCACCTTCTAAAAGACGACAGACGCTATTACATTTTTTGTAGAAATGTCGACCTCTTAAAGCATTGTTTTGCTATTTGCAAAAATATTGCTGAAAAAGTCTTGGTAAACACATGGCCCACCGTAAACCAGGCTGGCAGACACGCAAGGTGTAAAAATAAATGTACCGTTGAGATTTAATGGCAATTAAATATTCTGTGCGAAATAGACTTTTGTGTGAAAGCACAAGATATATCATATGGCGCAGTCTGAGTTAYGTTAAAAAAAATTTGCTCTTAGAAGAAATGTGTAGTTATTTTATTTTGATTGGTTAAAGTTTTTAGCTAATATGCTTTGTAAACGTGAAATAATTGTATCGAAAAAAGTGGTGCGAAATCAAAACTGTTAAATTTGCAGGAAAAGGGTTCGCTATTCGGTTTTGTTGCAAAGCAAATAAATACACCCACATCTATTTTTGGTRTTTGTTTTTATCTTCCTCAACCTCACTTCTGGCGCAAAATGTTTCGCATTTTAGTACCTACATATGTCGTTTTGTTTACGGTATTTTATCGTTTACAGTAAGTACCGACCGCCAATTATTTTGTTTACCCTGCGTAAACTTTCATATTTCAAAGTGTTTGCCAAAGTATTTCGAAATTTCAAAGTATTAATTTGCATAGGACTGTTTTCTTTACGCCTCGGTATTTTATGTATTTGAAGCCTTATTTAATTAAATAACGCGATTAACTAGGTTACACAGGGCCGTTGTCATCCCTCATATTTTACTTTTTCAATTTAGCGAGTACTTATGTATAAGGTGTACTGAATTCTCATAAAATTAATTACACTTCCATAGTATAATCGCTGAATGGAAGGTGGAAATGTTTACTACTCAGTAAYCACTAAAATACWTYAGTRGAGTGTTTTTTGAACATCAGAAAATACAAATTATAATTAATGTAAAATTGTTGGGTGAAAAGTGGTTGATTTAAGATTGAGTTGCTCGATAAGATTATTAGGACGGTTTYATCAGTATTCACTTTACAAAACTAAAAGCAAAGTTGTGAAAAATATCTATTCGACCACTATAAAAGCTATTACCTTCTTATTCAATTCAAATTTCTGGCCAGCGAGTGACTTTCTTAATACAATCAGCCCAAAACTCGGATTATGACCTTTCTCTTTTGWCATAGATCACACCTTCTGAATATCAAAATAGGTGAATATCAACACCGTGCTGATTGAATAGTCTTTTCTTCTTCGGACTAGTTTATCTGGTGAAGTCCGCGGTCTCGACAGCTTGTTAACTTGRTGGTTAACATCTATTAGTCCATAACTCAAAATTATTGCAGACTTTCTTAAAATTTATGMAACTCAGGTTTAATTAGACGTCTTATCATAGTYAAGTACACGCAGCTGCCTTTATGCAGAGTTTAATGCTGTTATTATTTATTCAAATTAAGTTCATCTTCATATCAGAATATAAAGATAATTTAAAGTTCAGACTTTTTGGCGATTTGGGTGTAATAAATGTTGTCATAAAAGCTTATAGGCTTATATGCCCAACAGTTAAAAACTACTAAAAGCGGGATAAATCAATAACTAAATATGCGATAGATACCGAGAGTTGAAGAGGGAAGCGAAACGCATTTGYASGCAGAAAAAGAAAGAGTCCGAAATGCGTGAGTACGAAGACCCTGATAAGGTGACCGAAAGGGGTAATGCTTGAAAATTCTACGAAATAATGCGGTGGCTTACAAAAGGTTTCAAGACCGGAGTATACTCTTGTAGAACCCCCAAAAAGTGATCTAGTCACCGATGCCCAGATCATAATTAAATTATCTCCAGCCTGCTGAATCGCATTGAACGCACAATGATATTGATATCATCGGCCTCAACACTCACGCCGTTAGTTCTACTTTCTCCAGACTGGACAAGGAAGCAACTGTTGACAGTCAAAACTTTGAAGTCGTAGATAATTTCATCTACCATTACGCTGGTTCCAGTAAGCACCACCAACAATGTCAGCCTGGAAATCCAACGCAGTGTAACTCTTGCCAACAGGTGCTACTTCGGACTGAGTAGGCAATTGAGAAGCAAAGTCCTCTCTCAACGAACAAAAACCAAACTTTATAAGTCACTCATAATTCCCGTCCTACTATGTGGTGCAGAGGCTTGGACGATGACAACAAATGATGAGACGACGTTGCGAGTTTTCGAGTGAAAAGTTCTGCGAAAGATTTACGGCTCTTTCCGCGTTGGCCACGGCGAATATCGCATTCGAAACACTCCAGCTCTGAAAGTATTCGACGCTGTACCCGCCAAGGGAAGCAGAGGAAGAGGAAGACCTCCACTCCGTTGGAAGGACCATGTGGAGAAGGACCTGGCTTCGCTTGGAATTTCCAATTGGCGCCACCTTGCAAAAAGAAGAAACTACTAGCGCGCTGCTTTTAACTCGGCTTTGTGTCTACGCCAATTAAGAAGAAAAAACATGCCAGAGACGTTAAATCTTACCACCGAGATGGTATGAGGGAGTCCCATATCTCGGGAGGCATCCAAACCGTTTTCCTCCTACTTTCCATATAGCACAATTTTAAATTCCACTTGATTCTTTACGTTTCTAGTACATAAGAAACGACAATCAACCAAACACGTGTTAGCACATGAAATGAGCTTTCCAAAAAGGTATAGCATGACCCGATGCGACAAATAAAACTAAAACTACGCGCTCTCAGCGCCAACTAGCGAAAATACCGCAAGACTTCTTTGACAATCAATATATAAATGTTCAGGATGTTGAGCTGAGTCGATTTAGCCATGTCCGTCTGTCTGTCCATCCGTTTGTCTGTTCGTTTGTCTGTATATATCTATACGAACTAATCTCTCAGTTTTTAAGATATTTTCAAACGTCATTTTCTTTCCAAGAAGCTGCTCAGAAATGCCGATATCGGACCACAATAACATAAAACTGCCACGCAAACCGGTTGATCGGAGTCAAGGGCTTGTGTGGAAAACTTTCGCATTTTATGTGGTATCTTCACGAAAGTTGACATGGATTACTGCTTAAGATAACAACATAATGCCCGAAAAAATTGTTCAGATCGGATTACTATAGCATATAGTTTCCGTATAAACTAAAAGAAATGCACCTGTGAAGGGTATATTAGCTTCGGTGCAGTCGATGTTAACATTTTTTCTTGTTTTAACAACCATTCCGGCTGTCTGTTGACCCTCGTGTACATTGGGGGCTGATTTATGTTTAAGTCTTTTCCGTATTTGATACAGCGGCATAAACTGAATTTTAGTCTGAAGTTCCGTTTATGACGTGAAGCGTAGATTACGGTTTTATGTAAGCTGGCATTTGGAGAGTATATCAGTTTTGAAATTAGTTGCATCTTTCATTCGTATACCCTTTCCTTTATTGTTGCTAGGCTACATTCCGCCAAGATACAATTACTAGGTTCTTACTGCTGTCTTTTTGTTAAGTTATTTCCTAGGTTAAGATATTGATACCGAAAATTGAACCTTTTATCAAAATGTACTCCAAAAATGTTTACATTGCTTACGGATTCTATTACAATATGATCAAAATCTAACTGTGGATATATACATTTTGTCTTTTTGTAAATATGTAGTAATTTACATTTTGCAATGCAAATTGTTGAACCAGATTTCATGCACCATTTTTTAAACTGTGTTAGTATTTTCTTAAAATTATTGTTAGCAGTTCGGGGATATTTTATATTGCAATAAATCGTCTTCTTTTTAATTTGGGTAGACACCGCTTACGCGATTATAGCCGAGATAACAGCAGCGTGCCAGTCGTTTCTTCTTTTCGCTACATGGCGCCAATTAGATATTCCAACTGAAGCCAGGCCCTTCTCCACTTGGTCCTTCCAACGGAGTGGAGGTCTTCCTCTTCCTCTGCTTCCCCCGGCGTAGCCGCTGTCTTTTAATTCGCTGAACTATGTCAATGTCATCATATATCTCATACAGCTCATCGTTCCATCGCATGCGATATTCGCCGGTGTCAACACACAAAGGACCATAAATCTTTCGCAGAACTTTTTTCTCGAAAACTCGCAACATCGACTCATCAGTTGTTGTCATCATCCAAGCTTCTGCACCGTATAGCAGGACGTTAATTATGAGTGATTTATAGAGTTTGTCCAAAGTAGCACTTGTTGGCAAGGGTTATCCTGCATTGGATGGTGTTTCAGCTGGGATATAGTGAGTTTAATGCTTTTAATTTTAAGTCATATCTCAGTTAATTTGTCAAAAGCTATAATAAAAAGCATCACCGATAGTGGCGAGCTTTGCGGAATTTTTGAGAGGATGCAAACTAGATAAAACATTGTTTACGCGAACCTCAAATTTTTTTAGGGTCATAAAACCTTTTACTATTCCAAAACCTTTTAATTAAAGGTAGGTAGGAATAGTAGTAAATACATATGTGTGCATCTTGTCTGTATATGTATGTACAGATATGTATGTTTGTATGTAGTAGATAATACTAGTGGATCCAGCCACGTGTTGCTGTAGTATACATTTAATACTATTATTTATATAGTATTCCATAATGAATTATTGAATACAGTAAAAAATAAGAATCCAAGTGATTGCATTTGAGGATTAATTTTGAATGTGTTCATACATATAAATTTCATTGGAAAAAACAACGAATTTAAAGCTGCTTTCTCAATGAGTGGTTACCAGCCTTTTTGGCCAGTTAATAGAGTTGTCTGCTTAATAGATTGTACATAATACACATCAGTAATGTGCTGTTTTTATATATAAAGGTAAATTCGCAGTAGTATCTGCTTACCAACTGCAATAGCAATCAGTTTGACAGCTAGTATGCTATAAACATTTTCCCGTTATGGTGCGGCCTAACCAAACAGCTTGCGTGGCGACCATGCGACATTTTTCAAACAAATTACAATTTTAAACGTATGATATATTTCGAATGGAGTGTCCAAATTAAATAATTCAAAAAGCTATATAATGTTATCAAAGCACACTTAAATATGAAGTCATTTGTTTTGATAACGACTTCCATAACCTTTCTGATTTAGGGTATGTTCACCACAGATAACGTAGCTTCTCAGCTATGAAATAATTTTCAAATAGGTGAAGTAGTTTTGGAGCCCATTCAATGCAAACAAACAATCAAGTGTTTCTTCTTTGTAATGTTATCATATTGTTTGGAGGATGCAGTCATATGTAGAAGTTCAAGCAAGTGAGGAAAGTTCTCTGATCGCCATTCACTTGGGAGTGGCCAGAAACGATTTTTTTTTTACATAAGGCGCAAGCAGCTCACGACTTCCGGTCTTTGACCAAGTATCCTCTGGCGAGCTAAACTCAGCAGGCAAAACATCCCCTCCACAGGGTTGTACACTGGGTTTGGGACCCGTCACGTAAAAAACGCACCCACTCAAAAAGTATAAACAGCCTCATATGAGAGATCCCCTTTTTAATGACGACCATGGCAAACGAATTAAGGATTACGATTTGAGGGCAGGCATCTGAAATGCTCAGTCCTTTAATTGGGAAGATGCCGCTGCCCATCTGGTTGATATCCTCACGAAAATAAAAGCCGACATCACCGTGGTCCAAGAAATGCGATGGACGGGACAAGGACTAAGGCGAGTAGGTCCTTGTGGCATTTACTGCAATAGCAATATAAAGAAGCGCAAGTTTGGTGTGGAATTCGTGGTGGGAGAGAGACTCCTCCGTACGATGAGGAATGCCGTGTCGACGCGGAGAGAAAACAGACTGCCTATCTTTCAACATTACGATCGACCACAACTTGTTGCTGGATAAAACAGAAGAGGGAAGCGAGAYACATTTGCAGACAGAAAAAGAGAAACCAAAATGCGTGAGTACGAAGAGCTTGGCAAGCTGGCCGCCAGGCGTCGGAAACAGAAGGTTTCAAGACCGGTGCATACTCTTGTAGAACCCAGAAAGGTGATCTAGTGACCGATGCCCAGAGCTTATTAAAATTATGGAGGAAGCACTTCTCCATCCTGCAGAGTGCCAGTAAAAGTATAATGCCAGGAGAAGGCGAACCTGATTCCCTTATGGGTACTGAGGCCCAAATATTCGATACCTAGGGTCTTGCACAGTTGTAGTAAGATTGAGACAATTTTTGGTTCTGAGTTTCCGATACTTTAAAGAAAATTTTYCCCGATATATTAATTACTTAGTGATTTGTGTACTGGAAAGTGAAAGAATCAAGTTGAACTTAAATGGTGTCATATGGGAAGTAGGTGTGGTTGCAGTCCGACTTTCGGCTATTTTTTTCATTATTACAAAGGAATGTGAGGGCAATGTCTTCTGCAAGGATTGGATTTAAATCCGGTTTYCGCTAATTTTAATTATATTCGCCACTAAATTATAGAGTATCAAATATTCTACTTKCAGTTAATTTTTCTGAGATATTTTASATACTGACAGWTATATATATAATTTYYATTACATATACCACACATTGACCAAKAATCTACCGATAAGGAAAGTCGGCCRAAGTCTCTGGAATTTATATTTCTRGTACCTGGGGCTTTAATAGCTATAYCATAATGTTACTATTTGCTCAATGTTTTATCCGGATATACTCATTGGTGCTTRATTCGAGCAATGGAAACTGAAAGAACCAAAGAAAATTTTAAATTGTCTTATATGAGAGATAAACTGCAACTACGTTTTACGTCCATTTTTACAGTGTAACATAGAACGGTGAAGATAATGTTATGTTTTCAATTTGGTTGAGTAGGTCCGGAGATATCTAGGTGGTACCACACCCATCGTCATATTTTGACACATTTTCCCATGAATCCATCTTGGGCCATGCTGCAAGTAAAATTTRTATATTTTCATTTAAGTGAATTTGCAAGCGCTAGTGATTTTGGAGAAATATACATTATATGTACATTGTATACCTATTAGAGGGCGGGATCATATCTCTTTTTTCAAACCTTTGTGATCACAGGGATCCAGGACTGTATCAAATTACAGATTATATATATCATATATCTTAATTAAGTTACGCCCAACTACAAAGTCGTACTCACTTTTTTGCCAAGAATACGGGTAGCAAGTTTCGTTAAGATATCTCACATTACCATTTTTGCCAAAGAAATTATGAACCAAGCTTCATCAAGATATCTTAATTTTTACTCAAGTTACAGCTTACGTGGACGAACGTCGGACGGACAGGCAGAAAGTGACGCTCAACTCCTCTCCTCATTCTAATCATTTATATATTAGGTTGCCAAAAAAGTCTTGCGGTATTTCGTGTGGTATTTTTATTGAATTTTCAATTGTTCACAATTTTTTTTTTGATGGCTCATGGCTCTACAMCAGAACGAAAACGTTGAAACCATCGTTGTGTAGTGAAAATGGAAACTGTATCGGGTCCATAAACTGCACACATTTTATTGGCGGCTTGAGATGCATTTTTGCCTTTATCGTAGTAGTACTGTAAAATATGCCGCATTTTCTCTTTATTTTGCTCCATGTTTGCGACGCAACACGAACGACTTAAAAAGAAACGACAATCAATCAAACACGTATTAGAGCATGAAATGAGCTTTCCAAAAAGGTATAGCATGACCCGATGCGACGAATAAAACTAGAACTAGGCGCTTTCAGCGTCAACTAGCGAAAATACCGCTTAGCTTTAGATGATACGTACAACCGTTAYTTGTACAAAAGTATTATACTCTTTAGCAACATGTTGCAAGATTATAAACATATACAAGTAGAAGTTTGAAATTTAGAGCTGATTCGTTAATACCGATAATGGAAACTCGTTGATATTTGTAGCATTGTACTGTCATTCCGCTTTATTATTAAACAGCCATCGCTAATATCAATATCAAAGGTTTTTATTTCCAGATACATTTAACAGAAAGCAGTATTGCGCAGTAGAGTGACTATTAACTCAAAGGCGAGGATTATGTTTAGCTGATACAAAGCTTGAAATTGTAAAATTCCAAATTAAATCAAATATCAAATAATATACATATGCATTTTATTTATTTCTATAACATACAGAATCAACAGTTCAATATTTCAAAAGGATAAATGTATCATTATATTAAAATATCGGTACTATATTTTTAGAGTTTTAGAACAATATTAACTGTAAAAGCTTACCACTATTTGACATTATSTTTACATYTCAATGTATAAAATATTTAAAGAATATATTGCGGCTATATCTAATATCACCGAAATAAAAATAGAAATGTTCCTTCTCCGAAAGTACCTCTCAGTGTCCCAATACCTTGATTATCTACGTAACCGGTCGGTGATGATGTAAGCTGGCGACTATTAACACAATGATGAATTCAGAACAGTAAAAGTGTGCATTCGAATTTTAATTCGTAGTTGTTATAGAATCATGTAGTATTCCTAAAATGGCAAATAGTATACTTTACATGATGGAAATATTGTAATTTCAATGATAGTATTATACAATTAAGGTAACTTATAGAAATCGTTAAATTTATTATTCCCTATCTTGCAATATAGAAATCATAACTTTAAATTCTTAGAAAACTTTTAATGAGTGAAATCTTCACTCTTGCATCCACTTTTRCAGTTGGGAAAGTTTTCGCAGTCATGAGATATGAATTGTTAATATTTAAGAGCTTGGAAAATGCCCACTTTTTAAAATCACAGATGCTTTTCATTGCTGTGGACCTCTGTACCAAATTTAAATTTAGAAATCTTTGGATCTCTATAATGATATTGTTGAAAACTAAGTTSGTGACATTATATTTATCTCGACTAATTTTAAATACTCGTATTACAAAAATCCTCGCGCCTTTGGTGAAATGCCGACACCTCTGCAGTATTTGCATTGCTATAAAATATTTGCTATTTTGTGTATATTGTCTTACTTAATTTATTATTTGTGGTGGTGGAGTTCCGAATAGCACTGTTTGACGATTAACGTAAAACATAAATTTCACGCATAATGAATATCGACCTTACTAAAGTTACTGGATACGGATATATGTTCATTGAAATATCGGGAATTTTATATATGTTAAGCTACTGATTTCCCAGACTGATGCTCGGACGTCCTGAAATCAATTCGTCGCATCTTCCTGTCATTTAAGTAGTCATTCGCTTAAGCTAAGTTAATATAAAAACCATAACGCATAATATTTATTATAAAGATTGTAATAAATAACATTAAGTTCAATATTTTTCCTTGAGGCTTAGTTAATGATCCAATACAGTTGCCAAATGCGAAATAATTTGTTTTTCAACTGGTTAGCCAAAAAAGGCTTACAAGCCCCACAATAAAATGAAATGGTGAGATGCATCAGCTTGTCCTACATACAAACCACACTTTTGAATTGTTTAGCAATTACTAAGACTTAGGAGCGATAAAGCTTTGAATGCATTTTATTTGATTGGCACAGCTGATTGGTTAATTTTAGACAAGAAATAAAAAGTTACTTCATGCTGGGAAGGAAAAGTTGAAGRACAATTAAGATAAGGACAGACGATGCTGTATTTAGAAATTAATACGAACAAAATTTAGTT
>NW_017537097.1:146204-149797 GCF_001853355.1 Bactrocera latifrons | reverse complement strand
TTATGAACAAAGTGTTACTATTTTTTTGCTCCTTGTATACTACAATCGTTGCAACATTCTGATTCTGTAGGTTACAGCTCCGCTATTAATTCCAAAAGCCAGAATACTGGTGATGGATTGAAACACGATGCTGTACCCAATTACACTAATGGTAATGGTTTCGATTATCTCTCAAAATATAATACTAACGCATTAATTTTCCTCTTTCCGATGGTATAATGTTTATCGAATTTAGTTCACACGAGTCTTCCTCCGTTGTGTTTTACTCAAAACTCTAATTACTCTGCATTCTCATCTGGTCGAAATAATTTATAATATATAAAGTTGGCAAAATTCTAATACAATATTTATTTATTCTTTATTATAAAATTGGCAAAAATTTAAAAACTTTCTACTTATCCAATTTTGTTATATACACAGCCTTCGACGTTTACTTCTCACAACGTCAAGCATTCCAAACAGCTTATCTTCAGTAGTTTGTGGCTTCACTGTTATATATCCGCCTGACATCAYATAGAGTTCTTTTCCAGCAGTTTTTTGAATTTCGCACTATGGAACATACTCTTTTCTTAATCACTAAGAGTGTGAGGAGTTACGCTGAAACCGCTGCGTTATTTGGAACTGCTCTAATTAAAACATTGTCATAAAGCTGTGAATACCGGTGATTTGTGCTTAGCTAAGGCTTAAGCGATTTATTGTGAAAGTTCGGTTCCGTTTATTTTCTTTAAATGTTCCATTAGATAACTATTTAACTTAAACACAATGTTAAGTTCAACTTTGACGTTGATTTCACGTTGAGGCATAAAAAATARAWTGTATTAGKACAGAGAGAGAAGAGACATATGGACAAAAGTTCTAAACAAAATTCCTATAGGGAAGTAAATTAATTTCTAAAGATTAATTGTGACAACAAATAATATTTTTTTCAGTCTGAGAACATCCTTAAGTCCATAAGTAGAACTTGAAATAAGTGTGAATGAATGAGAAGTTATGTGGTGATAATAAAAAATGAGAACAAAGAGTTGACCATAGCATTACATATTTACTATTAGTAAGCAAAGTACGAATCTGTAGACTATATATTCATATATTTACGTATACATATGTACACCATGGTATGCGTTACTTTTAAAGTTGATGGTTTCTGTTTTTAAACGTCCCCTAATGTTTTACTTTATGCTCTTCAAATAAGAATCCAATGCAAAAAAGCCTTTCATTTTTTTTTCAGATTTCTTTTTACATTTATGTTTTGATATTTTGCATTAAGAAAGTGAATCTGCAACTTTGAAAAAGTGATATTCTAAGCATTCAAGTGATTATTATAATGTGTTGCTCATACGACATGGTGCACTATATGAATATATGATAGTATATTTGAAGCTTAACTTTTTTATGAAAAAAATCATTCACAACTTTTGTGTAGAGCGAAAAGTTTTGTATTTGTATATAATTTTTTTAAAGTTTTATATGAAAAATCCTATGTAAATTAATATGTGGTAAAATAAAATAATTGAGGCACGGGTTGAATAAAAAACAATGAGCGGTAATGTATATATCTAGAAATATAATGTAATTCGGGGAAGTAAGAAAGTAAATGTATGATAATGTAACTATATGGAACAATTCTTCAATCAGTTGGAGTTAAACAATAGTGTCTTTGATATGTTTTAGGCAGAGGTTACATCTAAAGGTGGAAAACGAATTACAAGGTTCTAGTAAATTTTCACAACTTTATATACACGAGACTTACTCATTTCTTCTTTTAAACGAAATGTTTTCGAAAATTGCACAAAATTACACAAAACTGCATAAACTTGACTTTGCTCGGCGCTCATTTAAAAAAATATTTCACATCTATCCTGCCCTGCCAAGTGAAATAAAACATTTTTATGTGTATGTCACGTATCCATTTGAATTAAAAACGTGTCGACTTCATGACTGGCATTTGTAAACTTAAATATACACACCTTGAGTTCATCCAGCAGTAGATAATCGGATTGTAGATGGAGTTACCCATGGCCAGCCAATAGATGCCTAAATAGACTTCCTGAATGAAAGGAGTCTGTGTCAGCGCCAGATGATGTGAATATGAAATAGATGTGGAGGGTCAACCAACAAACGGCGAATATCATCATTTTCAACACCTGCAGCAGCAAGATTTAATAAAAAGAAATGATAAATGACAGAAAGATAACCATCTTCCGTGAAAGAAAATAGTAATATGAGCAATCAAACGAATATTGAATATGAAGGTATCTACAGGTTTTATAAATTAGTTAGTATGAATACTGGCACATATAATGTGTAATCGACATCTGTGGCCACTTCTGATGCWTTGCATTACCGGATTTGAAGCAGTGGAAGTCGATGAACTACAGTCTGAATATTTAATTCCTTCTTTGTGAAATACGGCCAAATACAGCTGTTCATCAGAATTCAATTTTAGTGCTCTTTATAGCTGTTTTCAAGTTATTACGAACTCAGTCATTGCACTCAGATTCACATATTTCGTGTCTGGGTTCTGCGTTCTTGAAAAGTTATTCTCCGACTTCGACTTTTTGGGAGTAAGATGAAGTACCTTGAGATAATTATTTCCGCAAATTTTTATTCTGACCACTTCCTAGATGTTTGATATCTATACTGTAAAGTGTAACTTTCGACTTCTTCAACTGATGAATATATTAAAAAAGTGGAGGATATGCCACGAAAATCGTTAGGCAAGGGTTAGAAAGATGGTAAGAGAGCTCGAAATCTCTCGCGTTTCCGTTAAAGTGCTTTTGGTGGATATTTTGGATTTGAAACGCGTTTTTGCTTGACTCCTCCCGACAAAGCTAATTGTTTTCWAAAAGAGCACCACTGGCCTCTTTGGTCATCCTTTATTTTCCGAATTCCGGTTTCACATTCAGGCAGAGCACTAGAACTGCCGATGTGACATGGTTTTATGTGTTTGGCAGACGGTCATTAAGGAGTTTTAAATATTTGATCGTATTGAGGCGTTTGTGTGAGAACATTCATTGAAAACGGCCTGAATTGTGGGAAAACCTTTCATAGATTTTACACGATAATATGCACCATCGCATCAGTTCACGATTGTGACCGAACTTAAGGCCAAAAACGCAATGCATACCATCGATTAACCACCGTCTTCACCAGATTTGGCTTCGCGCGATTTTTTCTTGCTATCCCAAAAAATGTTTTGATGACTAGAAAACTCGTTGGCATAAATGTCTTACATCTGGTTGGGATTACTTTGAAGGCGGAAAAATAAATACTAATGAATAATTAGTCTTTATTTACAATTTCCGGGTACTTTTTTGCCATAATGTATATGTAAAATCCTAAATTTATCTCAGTTAGTTTTAAGTATTGCTACTAAACACCATGTAGCAACATGTTGCAAGAGTATAAAAAGTTGTTAAACTAACAATTCCGGAGGAAGTTAAAATAAAAAACCTCCAAGATTGAAGACAATTGTTTCTAAAAAATGTGCTCTCGTTGAATGACATGTAATGATCGGCCGTCCTTTTATTGTAATATTTATTATATTTCGTGTACTCACCCTTCGCGTACTCTGAATATTCTCCACCTGTCTG
>NW_017537097.1:143331-144589 GCF_001853355.1 Bactrocera latifrons | reverse complement strand
CTGGATACCATGTCATCCGATATGGAAAGATTCACTGTGGAGAGATCGAAAGAGCAACGTATTATTGWGTTAATTGGAATGCCTTAAAAGGTAATCGTCATCAAGGAATTTTTACGTAATTCGTTATAAAGTGTCAACCAATATTACAGCAGAAATGAAAGAAACGTTGTGGCACTGCCCATATTTTGAAAAAAAAAAAAAAATAAAATTTTGAAATTTTATATTTCAGAAATCACTTCATAACCGGGATCTCTCTCTCTTCATACCTTTCGAAAATGAATGCATGGACCTATCTCCTTTCCAGTTGACACTGTATATGTATATGAATAAAAGCTACGTACCTCACGCATACACTTGCCATAAATTCTGTTACAAAGTTCAGTGTGTAATACAGCGAGGAAAAATTCGCAGGCAAAAATGTCGTTACTTTTCATTATAATTTGTATTCAATGCATACTGATATAGTACATGTAAAAATCAGTTTAATGTTTGCTCTCGCTTATTAACAATGGAGTGGGGAGAAAATCGTATTGTGGCGATAGCTTTACATAAAAGAAGAATAATCGAAAATGAAACTCATAAGCTTCTTAAAGAACTTAATACAAGGTGCGTTGCACAGTAAACAGGTTTTTGTTTTTTTTGGAAAAATCAATTTATTTTGTTCAAAATAGTCTCCTTCTGCTTCAATACAGCTTTGTGCATGGGAAAAAATCATGCCGAATGAGTGTTTTAGCTCGTTGGCCGGTATGGCCGCCAGTATGCCGATGCCTTTTGAATGGCCTGCACGTCTGCATAACGCTTTCCCTTCTTGCACAAATGAATTTTTCCGAAAAATAAGAAGTCGCACGGTGAAATATCGRGTGAGTAGGGGGAGTGGTTATTGGTTAAAATGGGATTTTTCTTCAAATAATCTATCACCAGCGTCGACTGAGTGTTGAATTTTTGGCCGTCAGTCAATTTGTGCGGAACAAGCCACCCACACACGTTCTTAAGCCCAAATGTTCTATCAAAATGCGATAAATCGATGTTTTGGAGATGTTCAATTCCATTTTCATGAATTTCAATGATGATTTCGGCTAATTTTTGATAAATTCACGCACAGTTTCGATGAAATTTCCGGTGATCACGGACTTGATTGGCCCTCATGTGGGTGGTAATTTATTTAACTTCACTTTCAATCAATGAAATATCATGAAATTCTCACTGGAGAAGCGATAAAGGTAGCAGATTCTAACGCACCAGTCGGCATATACATGAC
>NW_017537097.1:137212-139666 GCF_001853355.1 Bactrocera latifrons | reverse complement strand
TGTCAGCCTTTATTTTTACGAGGACATCAACCAGCTGGGCAGCGACACCTTCCCAGTTACAGTTACATTACACTACAGAAATGGATTGATGCGGTTTGTAGATGGAATTTCTTATTATTAGCTTTTTTGTTTTACCTCACGTGGCACCCAAACAACGAGTTTCTTTTCGTTTTAACTTTACCTGACCACTGGAATATTATCTGTGCAATTTACTGAGTTTAGATGACGGTCGGATTTCTATTTCAATTGGCCTTTCACTGCGCATCAATATAAACTAGAAATTGCTGTTGCAGTACCTTCGACACTATTTACATTTTAAGCCTCAAAAAACTATCTGAAATTTTTATTTACCTGACCATAAACCTCAATATTAACAGACATGTATATAAAATAATTTAAGTAGCGATGTGGCGAATCTTCTGCAAAATATATTAAAATTGAGAACCAGGAAATAAAAAATATGTATTGTATTGTACCTAMGGATTAAGAACAGATTGTGTTTGTTTAGCTGTTACGTAAATGCCGTGCTATTCATGTGCAATTATATCTTTCAAAATGAGAAATACCTCCATACATTTGTGGTAAGAAATGTATGCAATTTGAATGTTCTGTCGYAAGTTTTTGTGGCATATCTGAATAATACATGCAAGGGAGGTTTGAGAACGGAAAATTTAGAATTTGTGCTAATAATGTACAATCAATCAACATKTTTTTCATTTTTTGTATCGTATACAAAATTATCTCAWTTCATTTTCAAAATAGAAACATCCATATTCGAAACGAAAAATATTCTTAAACGATTTAAAAGCTATTACATTTGTAAATTTCACGAAATTGTTTTACTATTGGATTATAAGTAAAACAAAGCAATCACAAAAATTAAAACACAACAAGAAAAAATGTGAACTTCGGTTGCACCGAGTCTAATATACCCTTCACAGGTGCATTTCTTTTAGTAATTTTGTGACGGGATTGTATGGAAGCTATATGCTATAGTAAGCCGATCTGAGCAATTTTATCGGAGATTATGTTATTACCTTAAGCAGTAATCCATGTCAAATTAAAAAATAGCAAAAGTTTTCCATACAAGAACTTGATTGCGATCGTTTAGTTTCGTATATTACATTATTATTACATTATAATCTTAGAAAATAGCCGGTGTCAATTTTTGTAAAGATACATTGTCAAATGTGAAAGTTTTTCATACAAGAACTTAATTCCGATTATTCAGTTTATATTACAGCTATATGTTATAGTGGTCCCATATCGGCAGTTCCGACAAAAGAATTCTCATGAGGAGAAAATGATGTTTGCAAAATTTCAAAAGGATATCTTAAAAACTGAGGGACTAGTTCGTATATGTATATATAGACAGACAGACAGACGGACATGGCCAAATTGACTTAGCTCAACATACTGATCATTTATATATATATATGTGGCGACACCCACATTAAACATATCTTTAAATTTATTTAATTCATACATTCACAGGTTAATACTAAGTTCATTCATATTACATTGTTATCCTATGTGTTACAGTACTGCTATCTCTCTTACATACATTAATTAAGCTATAATATATTGACAGCAGCATCACCTGATGTTTGTCGATCACCGTTACCTAAATAAGCATATAAGATATTATGTTCTAACCTAAGCATGTCAGTTGGACATGGATAATATGATACGAGACTCGTTGATTCGAGAGGGAGCTGTCAAAACTCGCATTTTTTATAACATTTACCAATGATGCCACTGCTGAAAAATATTTGATTGCTTATTTAATAAATTAAACAAAACACTAAATTAAACAATTTGAAAATGCATACATATGTAAATGCTAAAATGCAAAATCATTAAATAATTTACATAAACATTTATTTTGCCAAAATATGTTCGCACAGTTCAATGAAATTTCATTTCACACTAATTTCGTCAGGTAATTATAGCTTTTTACTTCTGGCATCCCGCCTTTTCTGAAACCAACTGTCATAAATTCCCTGATCTCCATCGCTGTCAAATAATCACGGAACGCGTTTGAAAGAAAAAGAGAGCCAATGCTAAAGTCTCGTATCATATTATCCATGAGTTGGATTTTGGTTACCACGTCGCTCAGACGTGTATTAAATAAACCAGTACTCCACATATATACTTTATAGGGTGTCCGACGCTTCCTTCTGGGTGTTACAAACTTCGTGACAAACTTAATATACCCTGTTCAGGGTATAAAAATGCAAAAATATTCGTGAAAATGTCTAGGCAAACATATGGCACACCGTAAACTAGACTGTCTGGCAGACACGCAACGTGTAAAAATAAATGTACCGTTGTGATTTAATGGCAATTAATATTTCTCCACGAAATCGATTAAATGATTTTTTGCATGTGAAAGCGGAAGCTATGTCATTTGAGGCATCCTCAATTATTTATGTGAAATTTAATTTGTTTTAT
>NW_017537097.1:132515-136491 GCF_001853355.1 Bactrocera latifrons | reverse complement strand
ACACTATATATTGGCCAATATGTGATTTATTTTAATAAAATTGAGAGATGGTTTTTCCTTATACCATAACGGGGCATATGCATTAGTTTTCTCTAATTTAAGAAAAAGTGTATACTATTTGAAAGCATGGTATTTTRAAATTTCTAARTATTTATTGTACTCTTGYAACATGCTGCTAGAGAATKYTTTTTTATCATTAGCAAATACAAATTGTAATATATGTATAAGGTAGTTGAACTTTTTCGAAGCTTTTGACACAGATGTTCTCCATTTTCTTTTACCCGTTTAAAAAATACGTTGTCCGCAGGCCTTTGAGCGAAACCAACGTGATAGTGATGACATTCCTATTTGTCTCTAGTTTCTGAACAGCGACTGGCTTTTTATACAAGGTACGTTCCAAAGAAAACAGAATCTAGCGCCCCCTGGTGGCSCCATCTATTTGTCGACTTGTGCGTTAGAATCTACTATCTTTATCGATTATTTAGTGAGGGTTTCGTGACATTTCATTATTTCATTGGAAGTGAAGTTATTCCGTTTTAAATATGTAAGTATGTTTGTGTTATCGGTGCGAAAATGAGCCTCGAACAAAGAGCAATAGCAGAGTGCACGAGTGGTTTCAATGTTTTCAAAATAGTCGTGATGACATGGGAAAATGTTACTTTTTTCGACGAATCCAAATTTAATTTATTTGGATAACGTGGTAATGCCACATAGTATCTTAGGAAAGGTGAATATTTGCTTTATTTCATGTAGTTTGTTATTGGACGGCTTATTATTCTTAAAGGATCTGGAAATGCCGAAAAATACATTGGAGTTTTTAAAGGAAGCTTTTGAGCAACTCAAAAGATTTATTTTCGTAATGATTCCGGCCATTGCCATGGAGCCAAAAGGGGACTAAAGCATGAAAATATTAAACTAGATTTTTCAGTAATTCATTGTAAGCACTTACAGGTTACAAACCAAAACCGTTTTTGTGAAATTGAGTCTCTTACGTAGCGAGGAAACAGTTTAGATCTCAATCCGATCATATGGGCAAAAAAGTGTAAAAGAAGTGGAAAAAATTATATAATTAGGGGGTGTTCTATAAAACAATAATGAGTTTCTTTAACAAATAGTTTTATTTTATTTTGTTATGTATTCCATTGTTAAATTATTATGATTCATAAAAAACTTTGGTTTCTGGGTTTCCATTAAACATATATATGTGATTTTTCACCGGGTGTATATGTATAAATACTCAGGGTGATGAGATGAGTAAAAATCCGAGAGACTGTCGGTCTGTCTGTCCATCTATGCAAGCAATTTGGTCCAAGTATTTCTTGATTAAAAAGTGAGCATGATTTCGTAGATGGGCGTAATTGGATTACTGCCACGACCACAAAACGCCATTAAATGAAAACCTATAAAGTGCCATAATTAAACAGTAAATTATGATAAAGAACTGTAATTTGGCACTGGCCCCCTTATAGATTTGATGTATATATCTCCCAAACATTTCAAGATAAAGTAACCAAACTCACTTTAGATACGTATATCCTATAAGAACTCAACCGACAGTGTGAAATGTGTGTGGATGAGATCGGAAGATAACCCGGCGCCGGCGTAAAAATTTAATGGGATAAAAACTGGACAATGGGCGTGGAACCGCCTTCCTTTAGGTGAAATGAAATACGTATATTGTTATCCGCTCTACCGACTTCTACCAAATTCAGTGCATAACTTTCTTCTGATATTCCTGAGTTACTGTGGGAAAATCACATGTATCGGCTAATATGCTATTAAACTGGTGGGCCAATAAGCCACGCATAGACCAGTTTTGGTCCTTTGCAATACCAGATGGAGTTCAGTTCCTGGGTCCAAGAGAAGTATTCATCCTTTTTGGTGCCTGCGCTTGACGCGAATTTAAAAAAAATCTGTGGCTTAACTATCAATACTCCTCCAGTGTATCACACAATGGGGACCACAGATGCTGACAGTGTAGTCTTGCCAATGCGGAACAAGTGCACAAGAGATACTCCATCGTCCTGCTCAAAACGTTTTCTGCAGTCTTCACGATCGGTCAGACAGTAACCAGTATTCCGATAATTTTCCTACAGTCTCTTTTATCGAGGCCAATAGGAATTTTGTGTACTTCCGATCTACCGTTTTGCACATGACTTTTGCAGTATTGCACCCAGGTAGGTCAATAAGTGAGTTACCTTAATAAAATTGATAGAGCGTATTTTTCTAATAACGGTGCATATGTGTGATTGAATGAATAAAATCGGTTGAAATGTGTCCTAGACCCCATATAACTAAGGAACCTTATGTATCTGCAGATATTAACCCGGCTTTTATCCTTGCAAGTTGCAAGAGTATGAAACGTCCGGATATAAACGAACTTAGCCCTACCTCATTTGTTCAAGATTGGAATCAGAACAATAACTCGTATAGTAAATTTTCTTTACACAGATGACATCAGATATTTTGTTTGAGTACGAGCCCTAGTAATTTGGAAATTTTTACAGTATACGCCAGCATAAAATTAGCATTTCAACGCAAAAAGAGATGTGTAAATTTAAATTTTTTAATTACGCCTAGATGGTGTAAATATAAACAAGCGGTGCCACATATGAATGTACTACTCAGTGCTACTTTACCGTTATTCTTTGCATCGCAATTGTAACAGCTTGGKCTGCTGATAAAATKACGGTAAACATCTATAAGGTYATAACTTAAAATTAMTCAGCAMGCKAAATTATTGCAGACTCYCTTAAAATTTATGCAACTCAGGTTTAYATACACGTCTTATCATACTTAAGTACACGCGGCTGCGTTTATGCAGAGTGGTTTGCTGTTATTATTTATTTAAATTAGGTTCATCTTCATATCAGAATATCGAGGYAATTTWAAGTTCAGACTTTTTGGCGATTAGAGTGTAATAAATGTTGTCATAAGAGCTCACAGGCTTATATGCCCCATTGCTTTGAGCAAATGTTGCAATTAAGAGTAGCAMGGCGTGTTTAATGTGTCGCTACGGGARCCRAGASCAKCCACCWWGTCACCACACGTCAMWAASAAGTCTGAGATATAATGCAYGTGAGCTAATTTTAACGTCAAGGGGTAGTAACGTATGCACAGGTATGTATGTACCTTCATGCAGCATGCGAGTGGTGTTTCAAAAAGAAAAGTGTTTGCATTTCACTTCACTTCAGCACTCCTTGCTTTATGCAGCGTTTTGAACGCGGTTTCACTTTAAATTTAGCTCTCCACTTTAATGCCAGTAATATATAATTCTCTTCAGGTAGAATTGTGTTCAAAACATGCATTGTTCGGTCATTGACAATTCTTAACTAGCATTGAAAACTGAATGAAAGGCAAAATAGGCAATAATGTAATTGTTTAGAAATAATACTGACTTCTTGAAGCCGCAAGCGAACATTCCTATTCAGCTGTCATTTTGGTGTTCTTCTTATATATCTTTGGCCGTCCGGCAATTCACATATGCAATTTGTTTTTCCCATAAATTTAGAAAATAAAAAGGTATTGAGCAGTTAATTCGTTTTACTAAATTATCATCAAATAAACGTAAAAATCGTATTTCTCTAGCATTAATATTGCAGGACTAAACAGTGTAATACCCGGAGTAGCACAAACCAGTCACTCAGAAGACGAAAGGGATGTTATGTAATGATTTGATGCAGTATATTTTAGTTAATCCCAATGAATGAACACTTACTTCGCCAAATATGCCTCATCTCACTAGTGTGGGAAGAAAAATCTACTAGCCTCTAACACTTTATCATAGACGACTACTGTCAGACAAGTTAAACAAATTTCGTTTTGATCACGAGTGGAAGCGAGCGTGTCCACAGAACATAGAAATAGTGTATTTTATCCAGCAAGCTCGTCCGAAGAAAGCGAAGACCCTTCGGCTCGATGCACTTTGTTAACCGATTTCGTAATGGAATACGAATATCTATTTTGCCCCCTTCAA
>NW_017537097.1:128678-132063 GCF_001853355.1 Bactrocera latifrons | reverse complement strand
GGTGGTTTAAGGTTAATCATGAAGTATTTTCAAAATTAATAACATCGCAATGTTAGTCATTCATTTTCTGTCTACGTGGAATATTTTCATTTTACGTACAATAATATATATTTTTTTGTAATTGGAAGCCCTTTACGGTGCTTATATAATATTTCATACTCTGTGTGATAAAAACTTCAAATATATTAACATAAGGCGTAGAGTAATGAAATTTTTGGTTAAAATCTGATCATGAATAATTCAAAGTTTGTTAATTATAATTTCGTCAATAGTTTTCCAGACTGAAATAATTATAATTTGATTTTGTTATAATTTGTACTTACACCATTGTATCGTTAATTTCACTGTAAATATACATACTACAGTTATTTATGCCATACAGTAGCAGTGATTGATTGCACCAATCAATGGCCGATGTCGTACCGATAAGTTGTGAATAATTATCTTGTAGGTCGGCCACCAAGCCGCCGAAAGCAGCAAAACTAGTTTCACTAGTGATGATGACATGCAACTCGCCTCTACCACCTCTAAAGCCTGTGTGAGTCGATCATTTCAATGCCGTAGAAATTGCCGCATATGTAAGCATACGTGCATTTTAAGTGGGCGTGTGTATTATGATGAATTTTCCCTCTAGATTTTTGTCGCCTTTTCGTTGGACATGATTTACACAAGCGCAGTTTGCTTTGCTTTATAGTAGTCGTTCTGGCCTTGTACCTTTCTGGTTTCTGGCGAATTTATATCTAGTTATTAGTTATTTTTGTCTGCATCACCTTTTATCGTAACACAATCGCACTCACACTTTTAAAATTTGGACGCGGCTTATGAAATTCTGTAAAATCCTTTGTGCTCTATGGGCGCTAGTTGTGTTAAAGTTTTCCGCTGAAAGCATAAAATGAAAAGATTGCAAAGTTTAGTATGTGTCATGAATAATGTATTTGTACATATTTGCAATATGTAGATATCTACTAGACTTATTTTGTGGCTAAAAAGTTTTACAGGTATCAAATTAGTAATTTTTATATTTTCCTAGCATTAATTTCTACATTTCTKAACTGATTAMTTAACATTTGTTTCTTTGATTCTACATGTGTACTTTTACAAGATGYTGCTAAATCTTTGYGGTTACCGCCTTATTTGCGCTTGCTTTAATAAAGCTCCCTAAATATTCAAATAGAGTTTCCACTTGCTTTTTTAAAGCAAAGGTAAAACATCTGAGAAGTAGGTCCAYCCCCTTAGTCTRAACCACTAWTAAAATGATTTTGAACTATCTGGTGTTCAAGASTTACGACAMYGAAGGGAAAGTTGCTTAAAGCAGCTATGGCCATTGTAAGCCTCCTGTCAAGATTRGACATGGTCTATTCGGTCAAATATTATCCAATAATGAAAGCTRGGTCTCAAGATGGATGATGGTGTGGCRARTAGTACGCTAGGTACTCCGATTATGTTAAGCATAAATTGAGCAAAGCACCCGAAACACATTATTTACAGAACGTAWATTTTYGTAATARAGTTGARCAATTTGTAAACATTGATCAGAGGTAAGTCTTTTCAYGATAAAATGTCAGACACTACTGAACAAAAATAATATAACACGGCTYACGCGTGATCTGTGAACACACTGCTATTGAAAAAAAAAAAATACATTTTCTTGGTTCACCCGTTAATTTCAGAGCTATTGCAATGAACAATGCCAAATAAAATCTGTTTATACAAGTATGTAYATATGTATGTCTAGAAATGCTTTTGAGTTCAAAAGAAGCTCCTGAAAATCGCATGATTTTTGAAGGTAATWTGTGGACATACTATGTTTTGCAAGGCTTACATGGGTATCATTACAAAAAATACTCACACAACTTTTTATTTRCATCTCCTAGATAATAAAGGAACATTCAGTTTAACCGTAAGCTAAGCTGAAACACTTCTTCATCCATCCCATCATATCCGCTGATGTGAAACTKCTGTGATATATATAGAATTACTGTTTTGGCGTACGTCGGGTACCCTCCGATATGTGGAGCTTGTCTAACCAATTTCCGTTGGTAAGCAACTTCAACGAATACTTCATGAGTGCCAGCTTGCTTTGTTACGATTGTTTAGGTGTCCGACTAAGCTTTAAAAGCGATGCAAAATTGTTTTGTTATACCGACTACATCCCACCAACTCACCTCCACTCTTCCCAACTTTTACAAAATTATTTTATCGTTTGATATGGCAAACACTTGTTTAGCTCAGTGCCATATGATTGCATTTGAAAGTCTATTGCGACTGCATTGTTTACGTTGGCGTGTTGGCGGCCTGTTCAATTCCACCGTACAATTCCACCAAGAGTGTGCGATTCAAGCGTTCACTAGTACGTTACACTTCAAGCATATTCTCATTAACCGTAAAGATGTATATGTAAATGTGTGTTAATGGAATAATATTTGTTTTCTGATGTTCAATTGTCTTATGTTTACTACCAGAGCACGCTTGCTGATTGGGATATTTTAACAGTTTACAAAAAACAGTAGATTTACAATTTYAAAATGGCTATCTCACATAAATCTCTTAATTGGCAGATCTTAGGTGTGCATTTAGATAACTTCAATTTCGTCAAGGTCGACTAATTAAATTATATGTYAATGGTAGAGCAAAACGCATTGAGATAGAGATTTGTGATTAACCTTCATTTTTAGTTGRACTTTGCGTAAATGGAGTATAATTAAAAAGTGGAGAATGAACCGTCTATTAATTTCCTTCAAATGAAAAGCTACCGAAGAGCGTTTCAAGTATATACTTTAGCTAAAATAAGTACAATGCGTTTTGGGTCTATTTACCCGTTTTAAAATGTTTTATGAATTTTGTTTTGCTGAAACGATACTAAAAGGTTGCTAAATAGGATTTTTTGTACTGAAGCCAAGAGTATTAGTATCTTAAAAGTATTTCCAACTTGACGCACATTTACGATCCGTTTTCATTTGTGCTTGGAATATCTTCAATTTTGTATTTTCGTTGTGTTCTCCGACGTTGGTTAAACCACAAGAGAATTGCTCATAAATAGTTTTGATTAAGTAATTTCACAGACTTTTTCCTTTGGAAGTGTTTGCAATATAAAATTCTTTAAAATAGTTACTGTTAATTTCCGTCTGACTTAATATATCGATTGATAACACAACAATTGTAAAAAAAGGACTAAGTTCGGGTGAAAACGAAATCGCATTTGACATCTTATGAACTTCTGTGTATTATATGTCGTCGACTTACTTGGTTTCGTAACGGTAATTCTTTGGTTTTATTTATTTCCATAGCGTTCAAGTTGCTASATAAACTTCTTCAGAGCAAAATTAGTTGGAAAAGTTCTAGTAAACCACCACAAGTTTTAAACCACAGATGCTTTTTCATATGT
>NW_017537097.1:127607-128123 GCF_001853355.1 Bactrocera latifrons | reverse complement strand
CAGGGCTCTTCGAAGTGAATGGAAAGAAAGGCTTAAGCGCAAAAAACTGTATCACCTTATACAGTAACCAGATTCTCTGTGACGCGTACGCAGAGCACCATTAATTATTTCGTATTATACAATAAGCAAAACAAATTGTTCGTTAGTTTATTTTATGTTAACTAGTTACAATGGCATTGAAATAAAAAAAAATAAAAAAAAATTAGGGTCTAAGAAAAGTGAAAGCACGTTTGGTTCCAAAATCAGTAAATTTTTTCGAAAAAAGCTTACAGTTAACGTCTGTGAAATAATACTTTCCGACTACCAGGATATCATGAATCGTATTGTTACTGGCGATGAGCCTTGGATTTGTGTTTATGGCTCGAAAACAGATGATCAATCGGCCGAATATCATAGTAAAGGTGAGCYACAGGCGAAAAAACCAAAGCAGGTCAAACATCAAGGTTTGTTGACAGATTTCTTCGACATTGGCACAAAGGTATTTTACTTTGAGAGGGACATAGATTTTGAAGAATA
>NW_017537097.1:121873-127097 GCF_001853355.1 Bactrocera latifrons | reverse complement strand
ATTTTAAATTTTTATAGTTCGAATAGCCACCGCTTACGCGATTATAGCCGAAATAAAAAGGAAACAACAGCCATTTGGTGCCGTTGAGAATCGTAATATTACAATGTTGTAAACGGTAAGACTATCTATAGCAAATTATGAGGCACTGGCAACTCAATTAAACATTTCTTAACTTCTTATTATCACTATTTCGTAATTTGTAAAATTTTAACTGGTATGTAAAAAAAAAAAAAAAAACAGAAACAGAACATAATGCAGAAATTATCATGTAGTCTCGAAATGAACTTATTATGGCTCTCAAACAACATAAAATTATTATATAAATTTCTATGAATTTGAGAATATTTAGACGAGATAATTAATTGGAGATGAGGCCTTTGATTCACTCGCGAGTGATATTAATTTATGGTTTATATTTTATTTAAATACATGTAAATTAATTGTATTGGACGACTGTGCAATACTGATGACTCACTGTTTAATAAGCACATGCTAAAGCAGTGTTCTACGTGTTGGTGTAAAAAATATGAGTAGAGCATACACAAGCATGAGCAAATATAATTAAGTGAGACAACAACCGCTGTCAATTACTATCTTCTTGTTAATCCTTTTAAGTGAGAACAACTGTAAAATATATAATAATAACTGGATATTTTTCCGCTGTCACTTTATATAAGAATGTATGTATTTCTATCATAAAAATATCATAAAAATTATTCAGCTTTTTACAGGAGTATTTATTTTGTAGATTTTTTCATTTACCGGTTAACAATATGACAGCTAAAATTATGACATACATTAAAATAATAATTTTATCGCCACCTCTTCGTCGATTTTAAAACCGTCTTCGACAGCAAGAAAGGAACTGCCTCAAGGCCGCTATGTTTGAATTTTGTATCACCGCAAAAAATATACGGCTGTGAAAGCTGACGATGATCAACACCAAAAGCTCCGTTAGGATCGGAAAGGGTCTCTCCGATCCGTTTGATACTAAGCGAGGTTTCAGACAATTAAACTCTCTATCGTTTGACTTCTTCAATCCATTTCTGGAAAAAATAAAACGAACAGCAAAGCGAAATGAAGAAGGTACAATCTTATACAAAGTGTACAACTGCTGACGTACGCCGATGATATGAACGAGGACAAGACGAAATAGCTCCTGTCATCAAAAAAACAGTAATCGAGAATCCTGTATTAGTTATGGGATGGATAAACATATTGAGTTATATTTCGACACAATTTTATGAAGAAAACACACACACCGATATTTGCGGCATAAACTCTGCTTAAAAAAACGAAAACCATATGTTAGCTGACATAATCATTGTTGATAATTATTACCCAGTTTTTTCATTAAATTTTAATATGTTCTAGGGTGTTGGATTTGCGTCCATCTGCCGCGACTTTCGGTGTCCCATCTTTGTGGCCATGTTATTATTGTTTCTTCAGCTTTTTCCTTTCGTATGCTAGAAGGTCAATTGGGGCATTTCCGCTTATAACTAATAAATATTGCCTCGCCTATTGTTCGGTAGGCTGATGCAACTCTGAGGGCTGCAGTGCGGTGTACTCTGGCCGCTACCTTACGCCGGTTTTTCTTTTTAAGTAGCTTTCTTTTTTCTTGACTGGGGCCTCGTATGTTGGCCATTAGTCGGCTCAGTTGAGAGGTGATCTTCGCTGCCTTTCCTGCGGATTTGTATCCAGAAGGTTAGTTAACTGCTTTGTTTGTCCTAAGAATAGTTGTCCTTAGTTGTGTGCATACTTTTCTCGAGAGGTATGTGCTTGTTTGTTAGCAGCAGTAGCTCTGTTTTCTSCGTAGCGAGCTGGAGGCTGTGTGAGTCAAGCCATGCTTGCGTCCGTATCATGACCTGGTTCAGCTTTCTTCGCGCTTCTACTGTATCCCTTGCTGTGATTACTGCTGCAATGTCATCCACGTATCCAATAAAATCGAGTCACCTGGCATTTCTTGTTTTAATATAGCGTCGTAGCTAATGTTCCATAAGTCTGGTCCGAGGATGGATCCTAGTGCTGCTCCTGACGTGACCGCTATCTGTCGTGGTTACTATTACATACATAACACAATATAGGTATTCAAGTTCAAGTTCAGTGACTTTCAAGTTTTCTCGTCACCGTGATCATTTATATATATATATAACCCTAAACGACCTCTGAATCACGAAAATTTTATTATATGTCAGTACCACACTTATTATTAATACAACAATTACATGAATTTTCAGGCTCACTTGSAYATCACTCAATGATAATAGAGTCTGAGTAACATCCGTTATTACGCTACGTCACAACACAAAGAATTGTGGATTTTTACTTGTTATCTGGTCCCTTAGTAAAATTGTTTGGTTTTGCTATAGTATTTCACTTTTCGTCYTCATTAGTTTGAGTTAAATAGTTAATAGTTTGGGGTTGTGGTTTGAAATATTTCCATATTTTTTTCGTCTTAATTTTACAGTAAATTATTCACACAAAACTATTGTTTTTGGATGAAACTAACTCTATGCTTTTTTGAGTATTATATAAAGTTCCGATAAAAGGAAATATATATATTTTAGTACACTCGTAACATAATATAGGTATTACTAAATTCATTGCTCAAATAGGGAAAAAATTCTGACAATAATTTGGAACCAACAAAAGTGTATGCTGAGTTGACATCTTTGGCAGATACTAGACAAATTGAATCATGCTCAAATAAGTATTTTAGACCTTTGTTCGATAATTTACTTTATTTACTTTTGTCTGTTGTTATTTAAGCACAACACGCCTGCTAAAAAATTTAGCTCAGCATAAAACTCATCAATTTAAATATTCGAAAATGTAATAAGCTGAGTTGCGAGTTTTATTTTTAATCCGTTGTAGTGGGTATACATGAATGGTGAAGAATTAATCGATCCATAGGCAAATGGTGAGAGGTTGCATGATATTGCCACCTACCCAGTATCCATATCACTCTGCTATACCAATACCAATACAACGGCTGGTGAACATTGCACTTGAAAATTCAGTGACTGCCAAGAAGAACGTGTTGGGCAGACATTTGATAAGCGAAGAAAGAGCCTATAAAACGGGTGTATGGTATATAAATATGTGAGGAGCAAAAAAAAATTGTAGTTCGTAATTGAGGGCGGACAGTGTGTGCTTTTATATGAATAAGTGTTTTTTCTGGTAGTCTCGTATATGAGAGAGTTTTGCTACTTTACTGAACAAAACAGCGGGCAATAAAAGTATAAGTGAAGGCTTTGGAAAAAGACAACTGAAGTCGAAGCCGCAACTAAGGCAAATTCAGTAAACCGATATTTTTTATTTAAAAAATTAMAATAAACACTAAGTGGATCCAGCGTCAGAGTTTCCTCCATAGATCGATATTTCAGACATGGATCGGTCTGATCTTAATTTCGTAATTGGACTGAATATTTGCTTCGATGTAAACAATCTTTAGCGGGCATATTTTTAGATAGTTTTGAGAATCCCCATTTCTGAATGATTTTGCAGTTTATTTGTTATGGCGGGTACTGAGATAACTTTTGTAGAGATGAAGTTATGCATTTTCAACTTGGATTTTGTTTCCTTAAAAACAAAAACACAAAAATTATAGAAAAATAAATATACTCTCCACTCTTTTCCTTTTTTTTACTTTTGCTCCTAATTCAATGCWTTATAAAAAGTGTTACAGTGATCGAATTTAGTTCAAATATGCGCCGTTTCGTTCGATAATCTGTTTCCATCTAGACGGCAACTTCATAATACCCCCCTCCTTATTTGCGAAGAGYTCGGACAGAAACTTTTCACAAGCCTCKTTTGAGTTCAACTTTACACCAACAGGTGGCACTCACTTGACGCTAGAATTAAGCGACTATGGGGAGCCATATGGGAGAAGCTGATAGTAGATAAATCAATTCCAATTCTACCAAACACACAGCGAAACCTTCCTGGCCGTCAATTCTGGCTTGGCCACTGTTTATGACGATTTACCTGCCTTCGACCACGACCGTTTTCGCTTGATATTGTTGTATGTGATCTATTTTTCGTCGCCAGTCACCATCCGCTTCAAAAATGGGTCGAGGTCGTTCCGTTTCAGCAGCAWATCGCAGGTGTTGATTTGGTCGAGAAGGTTTTTTTTGCGTGAAAGCATGCGGCACCCAAACATCAAGCTTTTTTGTGTATCCAGCCTTCTGCAGGTGGTTTAAAATGGTTTGGTGACTAACTCCCATCATTGTCATGATTTGGTCTTCCGCCAGCTGGTTTATCCATGGTGTCATTTTCACCCGCTCTGAATCGTCGAAACCATTCCTTCACAGTTCGAGGTTATAGAGTACCATCTCCCAAARCACTATTAATCTCACAGAACGTTTCTCTAGCAGATTTGSCTTTAACGAAAAACTTTGAAATGGCGCGAATTTCGGCSTTAGTGAACCATGTCCAATGTTTACACGGCTATTGCTGTTGAACGCAATATCCAAATTAATCATGTATAGCGTCGGTTTGTAGGCTATGTCAAAACCTTTCAAATATGTATAGTATTGCCAGGTATGCGCTCTGCAGCGCTTTATACATAGTCGCGAAATTAAAAAGACTTAAAGGCGGAATGGAGATATTTGACAACCTTATGTGTATGTATTAGTCGCACTGTATTTAACACTGAGTGTAGCCACATGTTTATGTACGATATTATGACGGTGATTAAAGTGGAAGAAAATTAAAATGAAGATATTCCGCGGACTCAGCAAAAGCTTGATAAAAAGAAAGCCCAACACTGACATTCTTAAAGTAAACAACAAGCGTGGCATAGTCTGCGGTAGCAAGAGAGCTATTTGCGATTATAAATCGGTAGCAATTACATGTCGTGTATTCCAATTAATTCAAATCTGATGTGCTATTTTTCACWTAATTAAATCTTTTCAAGATAAATTCCAAAATAACAGACAGAAAACAAAGTATATAGAGATACATTTGGCACGTTAGTGCGATTATCATAATCGTACATATGATGTTACAGTATGACAGGCATGTATGTGATACAATCAAATTTTATTATTTGYTACAATATGTGTTCATTGCAAAAATTTATATATGCGAATATATTATTCTATGTGTAAGAAAAAGATAAATAGGTAGAGGATGAATTGGATAATAATAATACCCAACGAATACCCTCCTCCCTCTCAACACAAAAAAAAAAAAAAAAAAAAAAAAAAAAAAAAAAAAAAAA
>NW_017537097.1:111496-117532 GCF_001853355.1 Bactrocera latifrons | reverse complement strand
TGTTACTTGACGTCAATAAAAAGTTAAACTTTTCGCACTCCTTGTTGTTGTGCATAAATTATGAATTCACTAACAGTAAATTACAGCAGCTTTCACACGCAACCTTATTAACACCTCGGAGATATTAATTCTTTTTTTAATCAAACACGAGTTTTTTTGCTGAATAGAATACAATAACACTTTATAACATTTGTGTAGTAGGAAACTTACCGACACTGCTGAATATTTTCCTTAAGCCTCTGAGAGCTCCACTTCACAGCACTTAACCTTGGCAATCGTACGCTGCCGTGAAGACGGAAATTTTTACACTTTTCGATTTATGTAAATGAAAAGCAATATATATAAATATTTACTACTGCAGTCACTGGTGAACTGCTCAATACATTGGCTGTAAGTTGTTTTCATTCATTTTTGCACAACAGTTTTTCAGTATGTTTTTTATTGCTTCGATTTATTTGCACTCAAAATACTGAATATTTATTTATTTTAACTTGTAGTTTGTTTTTGAAACTGTATTCCTCAATTTTAAAAATTTTCACACATATTTTTTTTATGCTTGGTTTGTTTAAATTTTTAAGAATTATACTGATTATCTAAATATATTTTTTATATGTATTTTAATACTTCCAACTTGAAAATATTTGCTAAAATATAAACACTTCTGCTCTAAAAGTAGCAAAATCATCAGCTTATAAACAACAATTCACTTATTCAATATTAGCTGTTTTAATTTTCGGCGTCGATAAACAAATTTATTCCTCCCCAAAAATACACGAACTCACATTMTTCAAATAACTTTTTGTTTAAATTTTACGCTGCTATAAATTTTCGCGTTTCTAAATAATTGTTGCTTAATCAGTCAGCAGTCACAAGTGCGATAAAATTTTTTTTTTTGTTTCAACTCATGCCTTAAATAATTACGTTATTTCTCTTGGTTGCAACACTAACTCTTGACTTCCTTCAATATAATGCTTTAGTCTACCGCATTTGAGAATTCCTTTAACTAACGCATTGCATTTCCTCCAACTACCTTCTTCACAACCGCTGCGCTAAAGGCATCCCGACGTACTGAATCGTCGCCATCGAATTGCTTCTTACTTTGGCACRCCGTGRCGAATATGAAAATATTGCTKCTGCCGGCGTTGSAGTCAACGTACTAAATCYGYTACTAAATGCAAAGCGTAGTAGAAAGAGTACTTTAAAAAAGCAGCAAAATGTATGGAAATGCGCTGCTATTGGTGCAGAAAAATGAAAGTGGTTTGTTGAGCGGCAGTACTTTTTATTACTCTTTTCCATAAGCAGCATAAACACATGCACTTACTACCCTTATCCTCTGAGCTTTCTCGCAATGCACACAGTTGAATACAAATTGACTATTTTTTAATTAAATATGGCTCACTGGTGCCTCTGATGATTAAGTATTTCTGAATATAAACACAATATTATAAAAGGGAAAGTCAAATTAAATAAACAAAATTTATGTATATATATATGTATATACATATAAATTTACATCGATTACGTTTTTTGAACTGCTTTTTTTTCAATATGTAAATATTGATGAAGATAGTTTTTAATATGAAAACTTCATTTTGGGTAAAAGTTCCTTTGAAAATTAATTCTCGCTTTCGGAAATAAATTCGACGAAATGTTCGGAACATATCCGCAATTTTGGATACTGGATGCAAGTGAGAGAGGTGGTTTTCTTTTATCTTACATGCTCATATGTTTTTAAAATAAGCAAGCAAAAACCTCCAGAATACTTTTGAAACAAGGCTCCTATTCAAAATAACGAACAAGCGCGCCCACTACGTGATTTGTAGRTTCTATATAGTGTGTAATATATGTCTTACTAATAAGTTAGTGTTTCTCGAAGATAATTTTTAATAAAAATGTAATTACGTTTCGACTCTTTGACTCGTGGCACCACCGACTTTTAGTTGAAAACGCATGCCTCGAGATGCGCCTGACCGATTTCAACCAAATTTGGTACGTGAAATTCTTATGACATTCTGCAAAAATTTGTCACGGGAAACTGAAAAGAGGAGAAGAAACCAATAAACTTTCAATAAGTAGGCTGAGCTTATCACAAGAATTGTTAAAAGGTTTCCATTTACGACTTTCAGTCATATAATAAATGAATTGCAGATGCAAATGTTAACTTTAAGATAAGWAGAAGGTAGATCTCTGCTAATCTAAATGCGAGTAAGCTAAGAAACGTTGTTTTTTTATTACTTTTACACTTAAAGCGGCCGCTAGAAAGCTTGTTTGTAAAACAACCCCTGCGATAAAGATTGTTCAGTTTAACTCTGATAAGAAAAAACACTATTTCAGAGGTTCCCCTTATCAGCAGGTCAACGTAAAATATGCAACGAAGAAAATAAGCCACGGAATCCTCAATCTAATGGTTTGGGGATATTTTTCGTGGGGGGATGTTAGACCTCTGGTAAGGATTTCATAAACTATGAACACTATTTATTATGTTAATAACAATCTGGAAGATCTTGTTCAAAAACCAAAAGTGGATAAGTCGTAAGGACCTAAGACATGTCTCGAAAGGATCTAAGGAATGGAAAAAATATTTATATCACAAATTGGTCTGCATTATCTTCAAATCTGGATCCAATGGAACACCTCTAGGCGGGATGTAAATAAATGGTGTGAGTGCGGCCGAACAATAAATTTGCACTAATTGTAGAAAAGTAGCTAAAAAGGCTTTGGAAAACATACCCCTCTYTCTAAATAAAAATACTTTTGGCATAAGTTTTATTCATGGATTTTTAGGTTCGCTTTGGTTGCCCTTATTATTTCGTCTCGTCGTTACTCTCTGCTTGTGAGTATCACTTARAATATATTTCCATTGTGTTTTTCTTTCGACTAGCACACACATATTAACTAAACCAAATATAATCATTTCTCTTTCTTARTGAAACCTATTTTCAGTTGAGAGCAGCTGTGGAATGTACATCTAGTCACTCAATTTTATGCTCAGAATACATGAAACACTAAATTTCAGCTCATTCGGGTGACTCATCGTTTAATCGGTTCTCTTAGCACAACAATCTCGTTATCTCTTTGCTCTCAGGACMCATAACAGAGCTATGTACATATAATGTATGCTTTTTCTATGTTGTGTTTGCAGATTCGTAAACAAAATTCTATAACAAGTGCTTTATGTAGATTCCGCATTTAAATCTACATACATTGTGTTCTGTACAGTATATCGCATAGTCTATGTAGGTGTGTTTGCGGATTTTCATGTTTTGCAGTATTTTCCACAAAAAGCAATGCTTTATTAACGCACGARATGATCCATGATGGTCGGTTATGATCCATTTTTATTTAAACTAACACAAGTTGCTTAAAAAAAATGCCATATCTCATTAACTAATAATTATAATCTAACTAATAGAAATCATATAGATGGTAGTAGTAGTATTATCTATGTATCAGCCCCAGTAAAACGTGGACGGGAAAATAATAAAAAGGAGTGTATAAAAAGAAGTCTTTTTCAAAATAGGGTAAGGCGATATTTGTGAGCACATACACATGTCTTTCGCACCAAAAATACCGAAGGTACATAACTTGTGTAAGTATTAGCTTAAGATAGAAAGTTTGTAAGGTTACAAGCGCAGAATGTTTTGTTGTTCTTTAAAATTTTGCTTATGAACTTATGATACTTTTCTTTGGATGCATGAAAATTTAAATAATTTTTGAATATCAGTTCATTCCTGGTTTAATCAACTATCTGAAATAAAATGTTTTCTTGCTACACTGTTATTTTGTGTTGCTGATTAAMATATAATATATGTGCAAGTTGACCTTTTATAAAAACTGCTTTACAATATAAATCTCTAAGTCTCTTTCTCTAAATTAAAGATTTCCATTCACAAAATATTTCAATTCATTATTTAATTCTAAACAACAGAACAGCTTATTAAATTGGGAGACATTGGGGGAATGATTAAATCTTGTCAACAGCCATCCATGTATCACATGCACGTATACATGWTTAATACGGATAATTATATACCATATGTATCCATATATGTACCATATTATATTATATCGTCTGGTTATGTATTATATCATTACAATCTGCATATATGGTACATACATATGAATGAAGGAAATATTTACTAGCTAAGCTATTTGTCATTTTACGACGTTTATGGTAAATTAGGAGTGAACAATAAGTGCATCTCGAAAGTTCAAAATTATAAAATGGGTTTGCTTATATTTCAAGTGAATTTCGCGCTGCTGTTTAGGTATAAAAAGTACAATATGACCCAAGTWATGATCTTGTTCATCTGTGTACTTCAAACAATATTATCTTTCTGCAAAATATATGTGGTTTATCATAAATGTATTCTTGGGGTTCTTCCTTTAATACACATAAAAAGTCGTTTGAAAAGTTTGCAGAATATGTGTCGAGATTTCGACTCCTGTTTCCTGAAAAATTTTCCAATATAGAACAGTATAGTATAAAGACATAGCCCCATATATAATGCCTTGAATGTTATAAATATTAAAGAAATTAATGAACTAGCATATTGTAYAGTTTACAGTTTAATTTTCGATCGTGGTTTTAAAAGTCTGTCTTCGAGTCTCATACAAACTTTTCCTTTTGCAAAGAATTCATTTCGAGGTTTAAAGGAAAATTTAATGAGCAATGTTTATTATCAATCGAGGAACATTATTTGGCATTTATTTTTTTATTCAATTATCTCTTTCAAATGTTGGCCGCGGCTACGTCTCAGATCGTCCATCCATTGAGTCTAATTTTCGATGACTCGTTCGAGAATTTCAACTGGTAACTGCTGACTGACACGCGTAATGTTTTGCTTCCAGGCCTGAATCGAAGAAGGATTGCCCACATAGACTTTCGACTTTACCCATCCACACAGGGAAATGTCGAACCGTGCGATACCACACAATTTTKGTTGCCAATTGACCGGCCCAAAACGTGAAATTATCTGCTGACCGAAGTGTTCTCTCAATAAATCCATTGAAGTGATGCCGTCGCGTTGAAACTAAATATTGCCGAGGTCACGAGGTTCAATTTAAGGCATCAAATAGTCGGTTAACATGGCGTGAAAATGGTCGCCACTGACTGTCACGTTCGCACCGGCAGCATTTTTGTAGAAATACTGGCTGAAAAACTTCGTCGTAAAATGTTGTTTCATACGTCAGTCCGATTTTCTACGAACAGCACCGAATCGACTCTCTACGATCTTCGTGTTCACTCTCAGTTACGGCTAGTATATTTTCTTCACTGCATGCTGGACCTGGTCCATTCGGTCGAATATTATTCAATAATGAATTCTGGGCCTCAATATTGGTGATGGTGTTGCGAATAGTAGCGCGCGAAACACAATCTTTACAGAATAAATTTTTACACAATAAATTTTCTTATAAAAGTTGAACGATTTGTAAACGTACTTTGACCGCTGAATACAACCCCTCCTTCTAAGAGGATTACTCGTTATAATACAACTTAATAACAACCAATGATAATTATTTTGTAATTTAATATAAAATTAGGGGGTGAAATATTGTGTTGTAAGAATATTAAATTTCATTTTAATTGAGAAAATAGCATTACATACTTATCCAAGTGCCGTTCCTTGTTAAGTCATATCAAAATTAGCGAGATTTTGGACTTCACATTAAAACTCACGGTTTTTATTTCGCTAAATATTTAGATTCATATACACATTACAAAAGTGTTGTACAAAAAATTTCTCCCTCACAAAATATATTTCGATATTTGCTATACTTGTATGTATGTATAAGACTCTTCAAATTTAAATTCACAACATATCTATTAAAAAATTGATAAACAATTGAAACGCATAAAGTTAATTGTATGACGGTTTATTATAGTAGGTGTGTGCGAAAAATATCGGATTTTTAAATTTAAATGTAGCGGTTTTGTAGGGACCAATTGTACCAAAATTGCGAAAAATTTTCAACTGTATTCGTTGTTTACTTAGTTGCTAAGGTTAAAAGTTTTTTTTTTTTTTTTTTTTTTTT
>NW_017537097.1:107912-111034 GCF_001853355.1 Bactrocera latifrons | reverse complement strand
TCTACGACCATGACCAAGAAACATACGATCAATCGGAAGAWTATCGTGGTAAAAGTGAAAAAAGCCGAAAAAGGACTTTGAAGCAGGTCACAAGTCAAGATTATTTTGACAGTTTTCTTCGATTATCGGGGTATAGTCCACTCCGTATTCCTCTCGGCTGGCCAAACTGTTAACAAGATATACTATTGAACTGATTTGTATCGTTAGCGCGAAGTTATTCGTAAAAAGAGGCCACAAATATGAACCGACAACTCTTGGTTTTTGCACTTCGATAATGCCCCGTCGCACAATACATTGAAGGCTATTTAAATCTTAGCTATTGAAATAAATCTTAGCTATTGAAAAATTATGAAAGTTAACAATGGGACCATATGACTTTTTTAGCTTAAAATTTAGATTTACAATTCACCATAATACAACTCGCAAGTTTTCTTCGTGGCTTGCTAGGTGACGAGTTTATTTTGACAAATATTCATTCACCCATATATCTCTTTGGATTGTGTGACACGGGATTGTAATTTAATAACGAACACGGTTTGGGAAATGTGATGAGTGCACACGTACAGAGTGCCTCTCTCTCATGTTTGCATGTTTTTGACAGCAGGTTACTCATACGCCATGTAACGTCTGTTAATTATAATACACACTAAACAAAGGCGAACGCTATTAACATTATTCATAACCCACATTAATTTAGTTAATTTTAAATGAGGGGGCCTTTCCGTTTAAAACATGATTYTGTTCGTTGAATGCAGTGTGTGAGATTTTTTATCTATTATAGGCGTAATCAAAAGTATATCATTTGATGCTAAATTTCTACTTCTCTCCAATGAAGCAATATTAGTGCAATAGAAGACTAATTTCAAACTAGGTAGACTGAGAAAAGTCACCCAACTACCACTATGCAAATTGTGACTGAATATTCTATACTAGCTACGGAAGAGTCATCATTCAAAAAACTATAAATTTTCAGGAGGAGCAAAAAATWGTTTCTGTAAAAGTATTAAAATTTGAAAGTAAAATCGATGATAATTACAAATATTTCAATGAAAGTGACACATTTCAAAAACTATAAATGATTAAACTCCAGCGCTTAAATATCTATTCCTAAGTGCTTAATGCAAATGTGGACAAAACAAATTAGGCGAAGTCTCTTGGCTGGAGTTCTGAAGTCCGTCACTCTATTCGTGGTCTTGTTTCTGTTTACGCCACATGTGACTTGGAGTATGTTCAACATTTTGTACAGTGTCGGAAGATTGTGCCCTTGTAATCGAAGGCTTACATTCATTAGATCTCTTAGCTAAAGACATTAAAAAGCTGGACTTGCAACTAAGAAACGTAAAGGAAAAAGCTCGAGCAGAAACGGTGAAGAGTTCACAAAGCCGATGGGGAGACAGTCGARGTGAATGTTTGACATTCCGACTGATGTCGAATATTGACCTATTTAACTAAAATTTTCAAAGTKATGACCGTTTCAAAGCATTTTTTTTAAGTTAATAATTGTGCTGGGAACATAGAACATACGTTTTTCTGGTGTCCATAATACGAGCAAGAGAAGTGGTACCTCAATATTGTATTGGGCCGATTCCTGAAAATCTAGATGAAACGGTGGAATCAGAATATAAGTGGAATGCAGATTGCGAAATAGTCGTCAAAATCATAAAAACCTAAAGAGCACGAGAGCAGAACCGAAATAGAGAACTTCAAAGCCAAACCGACCAGGTAAGGCGGTTTTGGTGTGGTTTGGGGAAAGTTGGAATCATCGTTATATATTTCTAAAGAAATGATTGAGGTGAAAACCTCAACCTGCGACCTTTACCGCGCCATAATAACCGTCCATTAGACGTATAAAATTGAAGCTCGTGGTCTCGGTGACATTTTGTTTCAAAAAGACGGCGCTACTTCTCACACATSGTATAAAGCAATGGATTTATTGAGAGAATACTTCGGTGAGCAGATAATGTGATATCATACCGTTATTCWTTTTCGTGTAGTGATATGTAAAGTGTAAAGCCTCTGCGGATAATCCTGCTTCAATTCAGACCTTGGAGCAAAACATCATGCGTGTCATTCGCCAGTTACCAGTCGAAATGCTCGAATGAATCATATATAAATTAATGCTTTATTTTCGAAACTTTTTCGGCAATCTGTGTATGTAAAATTTCCAAAACTGAGAAAAGATTACCTTAAAACTCTTGGATTGAAGCCTCTTACATTTTAAGTTCGCATTCGTTTGAAGATACTTCATCACTAAAATGTGCTAACAYAAGGGCCATAAATACCACTTACTTATGCTACTTATGTCTGATATGCTTTTAGTAGAAATCCATTCAAGGTTTGGTGCTTGATGGATTCCAAGTGTTTTGTGTCGGTTCTATGCTAGGGCTGGGCATTCACAGAGAAAGTGGGAACTGGTTTCCTTGTTCCCTGCTATTCCGCAACCACTGCAGGTGTTATTGCGAGAGCTGCTGTTATATGAATAAAGATGTCCATGGGTAGTTGATGCGTATTGAGCGCATCAGTTGGACATGACTTGATTGCACCAGTAACACCCGCACATGCTGCTGTTTGTATTCTATTTAACTTWCTAATGTTGTTTTGTTTGTTTAGCGCTGGCTACCATACCAGAGCTCCATATGTAAGTATAGGTCTTATGACAGCCGTATACATCCACAGATTATACTAGGTTTGATGCCCCAATTCTTTCTGACGATTCTCTTAAAGGTATAGTAGGCCATGAATGCTTTATTTATTCTTTTTGCTATATTTATTTTCCGGGACAGTTTGGTGTCAATCTCAACCCCCAAGTATTTAGCTGTGGGGGATAAAGTGAGTGTTGTAGTTTAGTAGTACCAGAATTTGAAACTAAGAGATCTTGGTTCTGCTTGTGAATAGCATCAGTTCTGTTTTGTTCGCGTTAACTCCTAGTAGTAGGATGAAAGATAGTTATAGATATCTTTAAGCCTTTGAACCATTGGTTCTACCAGCTTTTGCAGCATTATGGGCATAATCCCGACAGGACCTGCYGCTTTAAATGCGTTGTAAAATTTGGAAGTTTATCAAAGCTTGTTTTAGAGTTTTCATCAATGAGCATTATTAATACTATTATAACCGAAACTGTA
>NW_017537097.1:98306-106897 GCF_001853355.1 Bactrocera latifrons | reverse complement strand
GTTCCAAAGAAAATCACCATGTTCATAATATTTCCAAGGATTACAATATTTATTAAGATTTAATGCGAACCATTTAGACAGTATTTAAGTAAAATATAATTCGAAAGTAAATTAGTTTTAGATGCAAGAATCGAATRGTTGTCTTATTTAATTAAAAATCGGTAAATCGGTTATGTAATTGACCAAAACCGTCGACTGTTTCGAAACGCTGTAGCGATAGTGAAGACCACGACCGAGTTGACGATCCAATTTTCGCTCTGCCTGAAGAGGACCTGTCCTTTGCAAGTTTGTTGGATATCGCCTTAGAGGTTTGTGAGGTATGCGAGGCCTGTTCAATAAATAGTGGGAATTTTCTTGAAAAAAAAGAAAAATTATTAAGCGGTTTAATCGTCGCCAATCGTCGAGAGACTTCTCAAACTAGATTTTCGGAATAACCTTTAYATCTTTCAGTGATTTTCACCTATCTTATAAAACGAAGGTTCTTTTTATATTTTGATATAGGAGCTTTAGTAATCTCCAAGTTCGTAAAAATATGTGTTTTTGTGTAATTTTAATTTTTAACACACCTCGTACTTTAAATTTATTAGAAGTAGGGATGCGGCCATTATAATAATATAAAGTTAATTTTCTACTGACATTATGTGTAATAAAAGTTTTAAATTTCCATATAATGGAAAAATTGCCAATACTCACCAAAGTGCTGACTAACGTCAACTCATTTACAACTCTGCAGCTTTTTGGGACTTGGCAACAAGAGTCGTGGTTTTTGTTTTACCCAATATATTACTTACATTTTGACCTCAGCAAATTTAATGCCATAGCATAGCGAATGCACCCGATTGATTTTAGCGCTAATGTATTTATGTCAACACCGCGGTCAACTGAGTGATGCGATACGAAGAAGCGAACGKCAGACAACGCTTCAGTTGATCTGCGTACATATAGTATACTTTAAATTTTAATAACCATTAGGTAGATAATGAGCAAATTGAAAAAAATAAGCTTAGCATTTAGGTAGTAATGAAGCAATTAGTTTAAATTCTCTTGCAAACTAACTAAGTAATTAGGTAGGTTGGGTGGATGTTTCACGTCGCCCATGTACCTTTAAGAGATCCATTATGAAACCACCGGGACTAAAGTCCTTTCACCCTATTATCTCCTTTCCGAACTATCTTGCGCTCCTGATGAAGTTCATCAATACAAAAATCGTTTACCTATGCAACACCCTAAACATCGTCAAGAAACCAACCACCGATAGTTGCGATTTTTGTTATATACAAAGCCAGGCATCCACATGGAATGTTTTCTATAGTCTCTTCTTCATCTACTTCTTGACAACTTCATGCCACGTTGTTAGCTTGCTGCAAGTTAGTTCATTGACTTCTCCGGAACTAAGTAGGTAGAAGCAGGCTTCTCCGAATATCACGCTTTCTCTGACACACGCCCAACTGGCTACTTCAGCTTTGATATCTCGTTTCCCTCCATGCTTTATAGCCATACTTTGGCCACAAAAATTAAGTAGAAACTAGTTCCTTCCATCTTTTCACCCGAACTCTTTTAAAGTTTCATATTTRTTGTTTTGGCGCATAATATGGACCCCCGATTACATGGAAAAAAGGTCTGTTTGCACTCAAACCCGCTATTCATTATACTTATTATTCAAGAWTGATCTAATTGAGGGCAATCAAAACGGCCAAAAAGAAGTTTATTTAGTACTCCTTCGTTTACTGTGAAAATAGATAATATTATACAACAACCACGTCCATGCCTTGTTATAACGATTACGTTGAATAAATCTAAAAGTGTGCTAACTTACTGAATAAATAAATGTAAGTTTCACAACCAATATGGCATAAAAAGGCAGGGGTCAAAATTGGATAATGAGCGTGTCAGAACCTTTATCATTTGTCTGTTTCTCTTTTAAGTTTTCCCCTGAGTATAAAAAAGGTGTTTGATTTCTACTAACAATTTTGACCCCAGCTCTTACAAGGTGGTTAACCTTGGAAGTAAAGCTTAATGTCTCTAGTGTATTAAGTTGCTACCTTATCACACTTTTCGTAGATTTAACAGTACCATTATATGGGGAGTGAGTGAGGTTATTTTTCGATTTCATCCGTTCCGGTTGGAGTTTTTATGATATTTGGGTTGGGTGAATTTGAGCGGGGTCACTCCCATTTTTCAAAAATTTTTGCCAAAATTTATAAGTTTTATTTTTTAATTTTGTTTTTACTACGTCCCGTACCCCGAAGATAAGTGAATTTTTAATACTTGCTCATTGCTGTGTATTAAATAACTTACATTTCTATAATTAAAATAGGTTGTTTAAGAAATTTTAATTCTCTCAATTATTTTATGTAAATATAAAATTATGAATTATTTGAGTTGAAAATAAGCACGTCCTATAACTTTGCAGTCACGCAATATTCAATCGTATCCGCTGAATTAAAAGGTAACAATATCATTAGAGCAGGAATCAAGAGTTTCGGTCGAATGTCGTTTTTGATTGTAGTTTGTCTGTTGGATTATCAGTGTTCTGATGATCAGTGAATTTACGGCAATAAACTCCTCATCCATTCTGACATCCATGATCWAACAGAAAGATGCACCTCATGTTGAACTCTTTGTAGTCACCGAGTAGGCAGTCATTTTTATTCCAATTTTCTTATTTATGGTGAGACTGAAGTGAGGGAAAATTTATTGTTGATAAATTTATTAACCTATCATTTGTGTMTGTTTCGTAATCTTTTGGAAAGAAGACAGAAAGCCATTTAAACAACAACATAATGTATATAACAGCAATAAGTAAGTTTGTATTGCTCAATTGAATGAATTGTGTGTTCTTTGTGTCTTGCCATAAATTGTACGTCTAGAAATGCGGCAGCTGTGTATCGAATTTATTTGATTTACTATATGTGCAGTTTGCTAACATCTGGGGTTAATTTACTTGCTAATACACCGAGTTGTCGGAGYACTGTAATACTTTGTATTATATTCGGTTACTTAAGTTTGTTAATCCTACAATCCTATGCAGTCCTCCTTAGCTACTTGTAAGACTCGCTCTAACCAGGAAAAAGTACAACATTGTTTGCCCTTCTCAAAAYCTAGGGGTGTGAGTAGATTAGCGGATGTTTATTTCTCGTTTTAATATCCTTGCAATAAATATGTTGTTACAAATGTAAAAGTTTCGTTCATCTAATAGGTTGTATAGGAATKATTAGGATGACGAGAAGAGTTGAAATCTGGCTGTTTGTCTGCCTGTTCGTCCGTCCGTGCGAGTTGTAACTTCTGTTAAAATTTAGATTCCTTGCTGAATCTTGGTATGCGAGTTTCTGAGTAAAAAAAATTAAGAGTTCACAGGTCGGTGTAATCCGACTGCCACACGCACAAATCGCCATTAACCGAAAACCTATAAAATGTCATAACTAAGCACTAAATTAAAATACAAAACGATAGTTTTTTTTACAGAGGATCGCAGTAGGAAAAGGCACCTGTGGCCAAAAACTTTTGAAAAAGTGGACGTGGCCCCACCCTGCAGTAGGTTAATGTACATATCTTCTAAGCTACTAAAGCTACAACAACCAAATCGCCCAATACAAATATTATAAGAGTTTCCACGTATTTCTCTTCTTTACTGGCGAAGATATGATATTTGCCGTATCCAACGCGCAAAGGCAATCTTTCGCAGAACCTTTCTCTCGAAAACTCGTAACGACGACTCATCAGATGTTTCCATCGTTTATGTCTCAGCACCATATAGCAGTACGGGAGTAATGAGTGAGTTAAAGCGGGTTTTTGTTTGTCAATAGAGGACTTTGCTTCTCAATTGCTTACTCATTCCGAACTAGCACATGTTGGCAAGAGACATTCTGTGTCAGATTTCGAGGCTGACATTATTGTTGGTGTTGACACTGGTTCCAAGATAGATGATTTTATCTACGTATTCGAAGTTATAACTGTCAGCCAAGTCGCGAGTGCGACGACTGTTTGTTTGATGATAGGAGATATTTCGTCTCGCCCTCGTTCACTTGCTTCGCTTCCTCATCCATTGTGCCAGCAGTTGTACACCTCAATAGAAAATAGCACCTTCTATATTTAGTTCTGCAGCTCGAATTATTTTCTCCAAGAGCAAACTGGAGAAGTCGCACGTAGAGGGTCGCCTTGTCTGATGCATGCCGGCAATCCATCGGCCCCTGCGGCTTTGTTTTTCTTCAGGCGGGTAATTGCTGTTCGAACTTTTTCATAGTAGGAAAATGGAAGGACATCGATTGGGAATCGGCTTCATCATCTCCTGTTGTTATACTTACACTGCCATTCAGCAGTCTGCTGAAGTATTGCCTCCATAATCTTAGTATGCTCTGTGACTGCCGACTTTACTCCATATGGTTGGTGATTGTATGTGAACATATATATATATCTACCAAATCTTATGACTGACAGAATGCATGTCTACACAAAAGTGCCTAGATTCCGRTCCTCTGGTTGACGTTTTACATCTCAAGATATGTCCTTGACATTGATTCTTGCAGGTTGAAAGAGTATAAATGATCGCATGCATCCGAACTTTGCTCTTTATTTCTTGTTTAATATTAATTTGTATAACTTTTTTGTAAGRTGTAATTGAGCATTTATGTATTAATGCCATAACGGGTGATCCAAGTAGAGGAACTTTTTTCAATATCCTTTATTGACAGACCAGGGTGAATTCGTTCAACTTTATCCTGTAAGGATTGTGAGTTACGTCATCAGATGACTGCACCACTTCCAAAATATTGCCTGATGTAAGAAGAAGAATATAAAAAAAGAATAATTAATTAATAATTGTAAATATGTGTATTTTGCAACTATAAATACATATATACAAAAGTTGCAAAATAGCATAACCAAATACGGTACCTTGATCGTTTAKATACAARCACACRTTTATATATAWACATGAATAAACGTTTTTGGTATYGTATTACCTAAATATTAAATTGATYACGCCGGGTCGTTGACAGTAATAATGAAATGTCGAATCAGCACAACGGCTCTAAGTAAATTACGCTAAGCATAGTTTAAGAATGAAATGATAATTTTATAAAGAACCTGACGGCAAACCGCACAGTACGTGATGAAGGTTTTTTATTCATTAAAAACATTTTCATGTTCTGTCAACAGAAAACGTAACTCGTGCTTCGCTAAATTTATGGTCAGCTTAATCGGTTACTGAGCGTAGTATTCACAACACCATCACCTATCTTGATATCCAGAATTCGTTACTGGATAGTCCACGTCCAGCTTGAAAGTGWAGAGTCGATTGTTCGGACAGACGTTTCGAACGACTTGGCGCATTTTATGTCGAGATTTGAAGTTGAAAGCGTGCAAARTAATGCGTGTGCAAAAGCTGAGGCTGCTCGATCTTCCCAAGCGACATCGCTTCGAGCTGATATGATATCACACCGTCAGACTATTTTCATTGAAGAAGGAAACTGCTTTTAGTGACTATGTCCTGATGTTATTTTACATATATACAAACGTATACATACTTTTCTAAATGGAGACAATTTTCTAGCCTTGCTCTTTCTGGGAAATACTATGTACGAWGTAGTGAAAGCAGAGTCCAAACGTTCAAATTCAGTTACTTTAACTGATGTGAGGGCTTTATAATATAGTGACTTACGTTCTTCTACAACCTTAATTAAATTTGCTGTCATTATTGATGTGCTGATGCAATTCACATTTAGGTAAGATTCCTAAGTAAACTTGATCAGCGTCGTTGCCAATAAGTAAAATGATATAAATTAGCTTTAACTTAATTTCGTTAAACTCTTTTCTAAAGTAATGTAGCTCAAAATTTAATATTTTTTCTATTTGTAAAAACTAGTGTAGAAAGATGGAGTCATGTACAAAAGCTCACGCAAGTAAGGAAATTTCTCTGAGCGCCATTTACTTGGAAGTGGCCAGTAACGATTTTTTTATAAATAGCTCGATCTTCCGCTCTTAGACCAAGTATCCTCTGGATAGGTAAAAAACATCTATAAATGTGAAAAGGCGAACCATTCCACCCAAGGGTTGTGCGCTAGGGTTAGGAGACACTTCGTAAAAAACACCCCGATGAAAACGAAACAACAGCTTTGGATGAGAGACCCTTCTTTGATGACAACCACTGCAAACGTAATAGGGATTACGATTTAATCGGTCCATTAATTGGGAAGATACCGTTGCTAAGCTGGGTGATGTCCTCGTATGAGTAAAGGCTGACATCACCGCCGTGCAAGAAGAGCGATTGACGGGACAAGGATTGACACGAATAGGTCCTTGTGGCATTTACAATAGGGACCATAAAAAGTACGTAAATTCGTAGTGGGAAAGAAAYTCCGTCGGTGGATGAGCGTCTAGCCACAATCCGCATCTAAGCGAAGTTCTTCAACATATCGCCGATTTACTCCCATGCCTTGACGACAGAACTATGTAATGAGTGCTTAGAGCGCACCTATGAGCGCTGCACCCGCCGCGATATCAAAATCGTTCTTGGCGACTTTAACGCCAGCGCAAAAAGTCTCTAAATGGGTTGAGGATGAATTTCATCTTACTACCTGTTTCCGGTTCGAAAGGCCATGAAGCAGATCGATCACGTCRTGATAGATGGAAGACACGTCTCCAGTGTTTTAGACGTGCGGACCATTATATCGGTGCAGCAAAAATACGAACCCGCCTCTGTGCAGCTAAAAAAAGAATAATCTGCAATCACAACAGAACGATTGTCTGCACGACTTGTACTCCTGATCACTGAGTGATCGAAATTTCTACAAAAAGATGCGACGACTAACAGAAGATTTCAAAATACTCTTGTAGACCCCAAGGAGGTGATCCAGTAACTGATGTTCAGTGCATACTGAAATTATGGAGAAAACCCTTCTATAGTCTGCTAAATGGCAGTGGAATTGTAACATCGGATAGTAAATCCGATCCCTATATTGATGACTTTATAGTAGACGTTACCCGTCTGAAGAACAAAAAAGTTGCGGGAGTYCACGAGTCTTCTTTTTCTTCTTCTTAATTGGCGTAGACACCGCTTACGCGATTGTAGCCAAGTTAACAACAGCGTGCTAGTCGTTTCTTCTTTTCGCTACGTGGCGCCAATTAGATATTCCAAGTGAAACCAGGTCCTTCTCCACCTGGTCCTTCCAACGGAGTGGAAGTCTTCGCTTCCTCTGCTTCCCCCGGCAGGTACTGCATCGAATAATTTCAGAGCTGGAGTGTTTCCGTCCATTCGAACAACATGACCTTGCCATAGTAGCCGCTGTCTTTTAATTCGTAATTTGTCTAATACAGCTCATCGTTCCATCGAATATTCGCCGTGGCCAATGTACAAAGGACAAAACATCTTTCGCAGTATCAGTTGTTGTCATCGGCCAATTTTCTGTACCATAAAGCAGGACGGGAATAATGAGTGAGTTATAGAGTTTGACTTTTGTTCATCGAGAGAGGAATCCGAAAAAGCATCTTTTGGCAAGAGTTATCTTTCGTTGGATTTCTAGGCTGACATTGTTGGTGGTGTTTACGCTGGTTCGAAGATAGACAAAATTATCTACAACTTCAAAGCTATGACTGCTATGGCACTATGAGTGCGACGACTGTTGGTTTGATGACAGGAGATATTTCGTCTTGCCCTCGTTCACTGCAAGGCCAATCTGCTTTGCATCCGTGTCCAGTCTGGAGAAAGCAGAACTAACGGCACGGGTGTTAAGGCCGATGATATCAATATCACTGAAAGCAGCTTTGAAATCGACGAAAAGGTGGTGAGTGTCGATTCTCCTTTGACGGGTCTYTTCCAAGACTTGGCGCATGGTGAATATCTGGTCGGTTGTGTATTTTCCAGGCCTAAAGCCCCACTGATAAGGTCCAACCAGTTTGTTGACGGTGGGCTTTAATCTTTCACACAATACGCTTGAAAGAACCTTCTATGCGATATTGAGGAGGCTTATCCCACGGTAGTTGGCGCAGATTGTGGGGTCTCCTTTTTTGAGGATTGGGCATAACACACTTAAATTCCAATCGTTGGGCATGCTTTCGTCCGACCATATTTTACAAAGAAGCTGATGCATACTCCTTATCAGTTCTTCGCCGCCATGTTTGAATAGCTCGGCCGGCAGTCCATCGGCCCCCGCAGCTTTGTTGTTCTTCAGGCGCGTAATTGCTATTCGAACTTCTTCCTGGTCGGGCAATGGAACTTCTGCTCTATCGTCATCGATTGGGGAATCGGGTTCGATTTCTCCTGGCGTTGTGCGTTCACTGCCATTCACCAGCCTGGAGAAGTGTTCCCTCCATAATTTAAGTATGCTCTGGGCTTCGGTGACTAGATCACTTTTGGGGGTTCTACAAGAGTATCCCMCGGTCTTGAAACCTTCTGTAAGCTGCCGCATTTTTTCGTAGAATTTTCGAGCATTACCCCTGTCGGCCAGCTTATCAAGCTATTCGTACTCACGCCTTTCGCCGTCTTTCTTTTTCTCTCTGAAAATGTGTCTCGCTTCCCTCTTCAACTCTCGGTATCTATCCCATCCCTCACGTGTTATGGTCGATCGTAACGTTGCGAGGTAGGCAGCCTGTTT
>NW_017537097.1:96898-97681 GCF_001853355.1 Bactrocera latifrons | reverse complement strand
AGCCTCGCTTTGATGCGGACTGTGGCGAATGGACGTCTAATTCACCGGAGTGAATGATAGTACTCGGCGACGGAGTCTCTTTTCCACCACGAATCCTACACCCAACTTGCGCTCCTTTACATGGCCACTGCAGGAAATGCCACAAAGACCTACTCGTCTCTGTTCTTGTCCCGTCCATCGCATTTCTTGGACGGCGATGTTGTCAGCCTTTATTTTCACGAAGACATCAACCAGCTGGGTACCGCTACTTCCCTATTAAGCGACCGGACATTCCAGGTGCATGCCCTCAATTCGTAGTCCTTATTTCATTTGCCATGGGGGTCTCTCATCCGAGGCTGGTTTTTCCTTTTCATTGGGGATGTTTTTTACGTGGCGAGTCCAAAACCCAGCGCACAACCCTATGRAGGATATATTTCGTCGATTTCAAAGCTGCTTTTGACAGCACGAAAAGGATCTGCCTTTATTCCGTTAAAGCTGAATTCTCGCAAACTTAATACGGCTGTGTAAACTGATCGAGAAATACCAAAAAGCGCAGAAATTGAAAGGTAAAGTCCTCTCGCGACTACACAAAAACAAAATTCAACAAGTCACTCTTCATCCCCGTCCTGCTATATGGTGCAGAGGCATGGACGATGCCAACATCTGATGAGTCGGTGTTGCAAGTTTTTATAGTTCAGAGAACTAAGAGACAGTGGCTACCCTGGCTAACCCATGTCGTCCGAATAGATGAAAACACCCAAGCTCTGAGAGTATTCGACGTAGTACCCGCCGGGTGAAGCAGAG
>NW_017537097.1:93043-95281 GCF_001853355.1 Bactrocera latifrons | reverse complement strand
TGAAAATTTCGAAAAATCTCCGATTTTGAAAATTAGCATTTTATTAGGAAGGCACCAGACGCATACTCTGTGGTACAAATATGTTGTCAGAATTCGTTTTTTCTTTAATTATTGAAGGTTTAAAATTAACTTTCATCTTTAACCACATACTTTTCAGTTTTTTTCACTTAAAAGCGTTCAATTGKYWAAAAAAAWTTATGTAAAATATTATTATTTAAACAAAAGGATAAATTTCATCAATTTACCTCCACTAATTTATGAGAAAGTAATTTTACAATTTTATCGTCCTCYAAATTTCAACGAAGTATTTATRCCACGGKGTATGCGTCTAGTCCCTTTCCTAATGAGCTTCTAATTTTCAAAATCGGTRATTTTTTGAAATTTTCATCKACCACTTTACRTGGTTTGAYTCAGGTTTGTTRGTCCRTTGTGAAAATAGATCAGCMAAAAGTTGCACTAATCAATCAACGCAAAAAGCTGTCACGGAAAAATTCGATGCGTTGCGATCGTAAACATTTCCTTTGTGCTAGGGTGCATTGACGGCACTCTTATAATAATATATCAACTAACAAAAATAAATATTAGTTACTACAGCCATTACGGTTGCATTTGCAGTAATATCGCAAACGAGCGTTAATGAAACATCACAATAATATKCATATGGAAATGCTTATTTGTCGAGTTGTTGTTGGCTGTGAAATGCGATTCCAGTWAAGCAGTGTTTGGCACAGTGATGGCGGTATTGTATACTTCATCAAAGAGCTMAAAATATTTTCAACTGGTAGTGKCTTTTCTAGTTGTGTTGTCGAGCTTTTTGATGCCGTGTAGGYTACCATCATATTGACGAATTTTTGMMGAATTGTAAATTGGATTCCACTAACTGGATTTAATTCAAAACCCGTACCCACAACATGCACCTTTTCTTTCTCTCTGCCGTGAACTAATTTTCAGTGCTCACAACGTTGTGATGAGGAGTGTAGTATGATAAGGTGTCCATCGTTTGACTCTGCCAATTTGAGTAGTTTGCTCGATTTATACACATTAATAACTTCATACCGGCGTTTTGAATCACCCAGTATTTGTAAGTTTTCGATTTTGCATAATTTCGTACTTGTGAAAAGCAATAGGCGTTCAGCTTTTTGTTGATAACATGTTTGCGATCGTTCAGTTAGCATCGAAGCTAAATTCTGTAGTGGTCGATACTAATGGTTCCAAAAAATAAGCACCTTCTTTATGAGAAAAGGACTTAACTGTAGAATTTCAGATCGATATCTCAGAAACTGAGGAACATACGGACAAATGGACAGACGGACTGACATACGAACGGGCAGTCGTTCAAATAGACGGATTTGGCTAAGTCGACTTAGTAAGTCCCATTGATAATTAAAATTGATATTATAATAATATAACATTGATAATATATGCATTTTATAGCATTATATAATATGTAGAATGAAAGGGATTTTCGTTCGATTTCGTCTATTTTCACAATATCGGTAGGAGTTTTTTGTGGTATTCGCACGGTTTAGGAGATATGCGCATTAAAAAATATTGTTTCCAATTTTTTTTCCTACTGCGATTTCCTTATACTTCCGGAAAAATCATCGAAATTTGTAATACCCTATTGAGGGCCAAKAGAAATTTCCTGTGTTACAGCCGGCAATTTTTAATAACAAAAGCAATTAGTTCCTTTAATACTATATACTACATAAAACACTATGCTATACAAATAATTGCAGTGCATGGGCTTTTTGCAATTCATTGGGGCATCCACTCTTGGATAAACAGACGACATGGAAAACTTGGATTTCCATCTGAGATAAATATTTAGTGGAATTGGATCATTAGTCCGAACGTGTACAGAGCATATACAAAATTTTCTAAATGTATTATTTTATTGTCTTCGATTTTCAAATACAAGGGGAAAACTTATAACCACACTCGGTGGTAGCTTTACGGTYGATAATTTAACGACACTCATGTGCCAGTGGACTGAGAAATGGCAAGCAGTTAGCGCAGCGTGGGTTAGGTTAGGTTTAGCGGGTTAGAGTTCCGCACTAATATAAAAAAATGTCTAATGCTTGAGTTTGACAATAGAAGCAAACTTAAGACCTGTATGCCTTTAAAGTTTGGATAAAATTATTGTTAGTATTAATTATAATTGATAATATCTACATTGGAGATATTTGTTATTATAAATTGAAAYTATCCCATTATTCATAGTATTTATTTGGCTTT
>NW_017537097.1:88710-92118 GCF_001853355.1 Bactrocera latifrons | reverse complement strand
TTTCTGGTAAAGCTGTGGTGCATATTTGAATTGGAAATGTCAACTCATATCAAACTATATGACAATTAAAGTAAAAGTTCAAATGCTACTTATATTTTAAAAGTAAGTAAGAAGATATAACCTCGAGGGTAACCGAACACTTTATGCTTTTGCAATTCGTCATGCCCACAGCCGAGGCAATACCTTCTGGTGTTGGCAAAACTTTATTTTAAAAATGTTGCAAAATAATTCAATATTCCCTTTATAATTTAATTATTTTAAGGAAGAATTGTTCATTTAGTCTCACTATCACTCATTTTGCTATCGCTATAGTATTTTGTTTACAATTCTCTCGACACGAGTCTTTTTTTGAGCCATTGAAATTGTATCGGATCCAACGTGAATTTTTTTTATAGTCAAATGTGCAAGTAATATTGTGTGTATGCTATTACCCGTTATTCCCATAGGTATCTTAATCTCTATTAAAGAATTGTAATAAAAAATTAATACATTTTTTTAAATCGACTCAGTCATAACTTTCCGGACAAACCCTGTCTGGACTAAAGTTAACAACAGTTTATACTCTTTCAACTTGACAGAATCAAAACCAGGGAAATACCGTAAGGTGTAAAACGTCAACCATATGATCAAAATCGCAGCTATTTTATAAATATAGTATACGTATTTATAATTGTTACTATACACTGAATGACATGTTCGACAAAAGATGTCTTACAAAAATGAGAAGCTGGGGTAGTAACGACACGATTTAATCTATTTTTGCCAATACCACATACTATAAACATGACACGTACTAAAAATGTGCGCTGGGTTTTATTAAGGTATCTCACATACAAGCACTAAATATTTCGAAATATATACATACAGCGAACCAATAAAGATTACGTACACCTAGTTCTATTAAATTATGGCACGTTTATTTGTTTCAAAATAAATAAATTTTGTGGTTTTTTCTATACATTTCAAGATGTGTATATTTAACATTCAATATTGCATATCAAAATATTTTTGTTTTTTACACAAATAAAAAAAATTATTGCTAAAGCTTAAACTGCGCCTAATTTCGATCAAAAAAGTTTGCGTACACCAATGATTATTTATATATATCAAAAGAAATTACAATAGCTTTAACAGGTTTTGGTCTACAATTTGTTGCTATTATTGTCCTTAGACATCGTTGTATGCTCCCCACTCAATTTCTTGTATTATTTCCGGATATTTTGACCCACTAAGTCCACGATTCATCATGGAGTTATTTTTATTTCCATAACAATCCTGCGTGTACAAGATACAATGTCTATTTTGGCTCCGCATCCTGTTATAAATTGATTTTGCTGATATTAACAGTCGATTTAAGTACACTTAAAATTTAAATTATTTTGTTAACATGTTCAGATACATTTCTTCCTGACTAGTTTTATGTGATTCAAACAACCGTTAGATGAACAAAACTGTTATACTCTGTAGCAACATGCTGCAAGAGTATAAAAACACGTCCTTCAATTTGCCAACCGTAATTGCAACTAACTCGTCTCAAGGACGACGATGTGAAATGTTGAAAACAAAGTGGTAGCTCCACAACGCTCAGACGTAACCTGCTAGAAAGCAATAACCTGGCAATTCAATTTAAGTATGAAGTAGGACTTATAGATTGAGAAGGAATAGATAGTTATGTAGACTTGATTTGGTGTAGTCAAAGAATATTCAGATGCTAGCATATTAATTTGCACAAACTTTTCGGACTATTGGGAGTGGTTTGACCCCACACCCCTTAACGAAAAAAAAACTAGTATAATTTTTAATTACGCTTAGATCCAATAAATAATATTTGACTTTGATACTTATATGTAGTATATAACTATTATATCACAGTTATTAAAATTACGTACCAAATTGGTCAAAACTGCTCTTTTTGAAAACATTTTTCAGAAATTTGAAATGGATAATGAAAATTTCATTTTGGAACGTGTTTAATTTTTTCACGTGTAAATTTCAGAAACAGTGTTAAGTTATTTTGTATTTTAGGTGACGATATGTACTGTGGGAGAAAATATTAAGCATTTTTAATTTATATTTATTTTTTTTCCTACTTTGGTATGACTTCTGTGTGAAATGAATCAAAATAATCATTATTGCTTGGTGTACGTATGTCCTTCTGAGCACATAAAGTGCATTCGGCGATTTCTACGATGAGTGAAATAAAGTTCCAATAAATATTGTATGCGGAATAAAACGTTCAGAATGATGGATAATTGTTTGCCGCGAGCAAGTGTTTTTGATTGGTTCAAATTATTCAAAAAAGTCCAAAACGCCCATCGACATTGTTTCATATACTGAATAATAAAATGATCAACACGTCAAAAACGGTGCTTCAGAATAGACGATAAAAAATCAGGGCCTTACGAGCATCGTCGGAATATCGGAAGGATTAGTGAAAACCACTTTGATAGATTATTTACGTCTAAGAAAAGCGAAAGCTCGACTGGTTCCAAAATTACTAAATTTTTTCGAAAAACAGCGTCGCATTAACCTCTGAAAAACAATGCTTTCCGACTAACTATATGTGTGACCTATAATATTCCTGAAAAAACCAGTAAATATTGCCGGTATGCATTCTTCTTCTTTATTGGCGTAGAAACCGCTTAGGCGATTATAGTCAAGCGCCATTCGTTTCTTCTTTTTGCAATATGGCGCTAATTGCAGATTCCGAGCAAAGCCAGTTCGTTCTCCACTTGGTCCTTCCAACGGAGTGRAGGTCTTCCTCTTCCTCTGCTTCCCCCGGCGGGTACTGCGTCGAATACTTTAAGAGCAGAACGTGGGTATGTGGTGTAGCGGACAAAGATCGACGGTGTTAAAAAAGATTCGCATAATTTATAAAATTAGCATCAAGATTGGAAAATCACTGATGTTGATACGGATAATTTACAACTGGACCTTGAAGACCTACCGCACTGGCCGGCCATGGCGAATGGAAACTTCATATTTTCTACGGTCTTCCCCTAAATCTCGCGTTGAAATTTTCGAGGGTCCGCAGGTCTCAAATTCAACTCCAAAATTGCGTAAAGAACTATGATGCACATTCAACATTCATCATTTTGTTACATATATTCATTTCCCTAGAAAACGCTTAATCTTGCTTAAAAATTCTTTGCTACACTAACTGGTAGATTGTTGAAACTTGCCGTTAAAATATTGTTTCACATACAAATATGTAAGCATAAGCTCGCAAACCACTTAAGTGGAAGTTATTTTAAAGTCGAAAACTTGACCGTTTATGTAGCGAAATTGAAACACATGTACAAGAATGCTTTAGCAGTTATTTATTGTTTGTTTTTAAAAAAATAAACAAGGAGTACGTTAGGGAGTAACTGAACATTTTGTGCTATTGCAACTTGGAAAGTTTTAAGG
>NW_017537097.1:85046-86755 GCF_001853355.1 Bactrocera latifrons | reverse complement strand
TTGCTGCTCCATGGAACTCGTTTCTAGTCGATAAAAGTGATAAAACAAAATTCGCTCGATGAGTTAAATGCTATTTTAAAAAGTSTTTCAAGGACTGGGAAAAWCGTTGGCATAAGTGTATTACATCTAGWGGGCCTTACTTRGAAGGCGACAAAATAAATGTTGATGAATAATTGAATATTATGCATTGTATTTATAATTTCCGGTAATTTTTTGTCAGAATGTAAATAAACTTTTTCTTAAAAGTGAAAATTTATTGACACTCTTTAGTTACTAATTGTGTGTTTAAAAAAGCAGCATATGAATACGCAATGACACATTTATCCTTAGCGGATGAGAGTTCAATAAGTAAATAATAAACAATTGTAATATTGGACAACAAGAATTTCAAAATACATATTTATAATATATTGTATAAGTTAATTCAACTTTCATAATTTAAAATTTTTCATACGCTGATTTATTCCTCACTTACACTTATGTAACGAAAATAATTCTATATACAGGGTGTCTGATGAAAGCCACTACCAAGAAAAATTAAATAACTTTTTTTCTATTTAATGAATCTGCTTAATTTTTCTTTTTTATTTTGCAGATTGACTTTTACATTTAACAAAAATGGATAACTGGGATACTGAAATAAAAATTTGGATTGTCCGCTGTTATCACGCACTGGAGTCCGTAGTTTTGGATCGAAGAGAGTGTAGGCTTACGTTTGGCGGCAATCCTCCGATCAGATGGACCATAATGAGACTTGTAAACAATTTTGCCGAGCATGGGACAGAAGAAGAGACGATCGAAACCCTTCAGTTCGAACGGAGGAAACAATCGCTGCTGTAGCTGCTGCAATCCAAAACAATCCACGTGTTTCGACAAGCAACTTATCTGCTCAATTGAGTGTAAGCAGACAGTCATTACAGTCAATTATGCACAAAGATTTTTACTTATTCCCATATAAAATTCAAATGGCCAACAATCTGAACTCTGCAGACTTGCCGATTCGCTTGAAATTTTGACAGAAGATGCTTCAAATGGTGGAAGAGGATGGAAACATGTTGAACTGTCTTTTCATGTCTGACGAGGTCCATTTCGATTTAAACGGCAACATAAACAAACAAAATTGTCAAATATGGAGTGATTCCAACCCACAGATACTCCATGAGACGGAATTGCATCCACTTCGTGTCACAGTGTGGTGTGCAGTTTCATCACCCTGCATTGTCGGGCCCTACTTCGTCGAAGAAAACGGTCACACCGTTACGGTTACTGGAGACCGTTACTTAAGTATTTGAGAGTTTTTCTATCCAGAATTACGCCGAATGAGAATTTCTTTCAACTCTGTGTGGTTTCAGCAAGATGGTGCAGCTCCTCACATAGTCCAAGCTGTTATGACAGAATTGCGACGAAAATTTCCCAATAAGCTGATATCCAGAAACTCCATATTCCGTTGGCCACCCAGGTCCCCTGACCTTACTGCACCTGACTTTTTCTTGTGGGGTTATTGAAAACAGGAAGTCTACAAATCAAAACCAACAAATTTGAATGAACTAATGCAGTCCATTCGAGAAACAATTGCGGCTATTCCTGTCTCAACTCTCCAAGCAGTAATGAACAACGTTTTGGTAAGATGCCGCACATGCATCAACGAGCAGGGGGGGCATTTAAATTCCATTCTTTTTAAAACTAATTAAGCTATATTTAATAAAATT
>NW_017537097.1:80319-85016 GCF_001853355.1 Bactrocera latifrons | reverse complement strand
AAAATTCATCAGCCACCCTTGGGACTAATTTCAGCATGAGGATTTCATGGAAACCAAACCAAGAGTAAAAAGCTACAGCTACAGCACGAGTAAAGGTATGGCGTGGAACCAAAATTCTCGTTTCTCACCAAAACCAGGGATTTTCGAAATCCTATAGCAGTGAACTTAAATTCGGTTTCCCATATTGCCTTCCCTTCTAGAGGAAAATAGAAAAGGAACACAGGAATAAGAATCTTTACTGATGGGAACAAACTTGATAATCGAGTCTGAGGCTCTGTTTTTKAAGGTAAATTTTAGAAAATCTCTTTCCTTCAACCGGACTTTAAAATCCCTAAAATCTCTTAGTGGATTCAACATCCTATTTCACGATAAACAGGGAAATAGTGATTTCTTTGGCAACTATGAAGCAGGTGAACTAGCAGAGCAAGTACTGCCGACAACTCCAATTAGACTCTGGGAAAGAGGAAATTCATATGCCTCTGGATACTTGTAGATATCTAGTCGACAAACAACAAGTAAAGCGTGGCACTATATCGTAGATTCTGTCAGAGGTAGAAGAGGAGCATAATTGATAAACTTCCTTAGAAGCACAGGGCAATTCAGAAAGAAGACAATAGTTAAAGTGATATTAGTCCCGAAGCTTTTACATGTTCACATTGTTCTATTAGAGGCTTTTCTGTGCCACTCTACCTACACTCGTCAGCGAGCACTTTTGGTACCACCTGGTTCAAGTACTTCGTCACAATTTCACCAATCACATATTTTGATAAACTTAACATCTGGGCAATTAAACGCAGTATCCGTTCGTTAGCAAGGAACGTTCTCTACCGAATCCAGTATCTACAGTCGCGGCGAAAAAAGCCAGTCCTATTATTTTCCGGGCAAACCCTATATATATGTAGCTATATGCATATAAACCGATTTTCCTTAATGACCAGCATACCAACTAATATAACATCAACACGTATTTTTTTATTGGGCTAAAGGTGTAAACGTATTATTTTTATACTTTTTTATGTTGTAGAATGGTGTACGTCATTGCTGAATTTTATTTTCTTTTTCGCCTTCATTTCTAAGTGAAATTATTTATAACGCATACTTGTTGGCATTTCTAAGTATATTTTTTTCGCCTAAAGCAGTTTCACCTACTCTTTTTATACAAATTTATGCGTGTGCGCCAAATATAGATATTTTATTTGCCACAGCCATGAAGTCTACTAACATCCTACTGTATGCCTCCTACACACCAAAATTTTGTGTTGAAAAGATAATAATATAAGWAGGCTTCATAGGATTCACATTGCATCAGGATTCACTTGTTAATAAGCGCGTAACCTTTTACTTAAGAATAGTGTTAAGAAGAGAAAACCAACATACACACATAAATACATTTGAATAATGGCAATGCAGTTTCACATAATCTCTTCCTCTCCAGACTTGCTGACTACACTTTTTGTCATTTGATTTAGAACGTATACGCCATGGCATACACTATTGCACATAAAGCAGAAAAAGCAGCAATTTTGCAAAATCGATTTCTATTCTTTCGAGTGCATTTAGACATCATCCAGAAAAACCAGAGTCTGGCGTGCTTTGTAGGCTCTTGGAATCATCAGCCYTGAACAAAATGTCACGCGTGCCATTCGTCAGTTACCAGTTGAATTTCTGGAACGAGTCATCGAAAGTTGGACTCAACGGATGGACCACCTGAGGCATACTCGTGGCCAACATTATAAAGAGATATTCTGCAAAAAAATAACTGGAARAGAATTTTCTTTAGAGTTATAATAAACATTTCCCATTAAATTTAAAGTTTCTGTGACGATTTATATGTACTGTGTTTCAAATATTCGTATACACATACCGCATATACGAAAGCAGGGAAAAAAGTAAGTAAGGCCGTAGTTCGGGTGTTGTACCGATCATTTGATAKCCTTGCAACTTGCGAAAGAATCAAAGCGGAGGAAATTCCTTCATGTGCTGACTAAACTTTATGTTAAAAGGTATGTTGTGAAAAAATTCAACGCTAATTATTTAAATTCAAACTTAAACTTAATTTTATTGCTATATTTTAGTTACTTACTTAAATTATGTTAATATCTTCCTACATTGTGTTATAAACCCGGTCGAAGAGAATAAATTTAACACATTGAGTTGATGTGGAAAACCTCAACTAGTTTATTTAGTTAAAATATCCCRCATTTTGACTAACATGAATGGTTTAAATCCGATAGAAACCTTTATATGGGGTATGTGGTACTTATGCTCGTAATACCTACGCAAAGCGAGTTTGGTTATTTTTACCTATGTGGTTTAAGAGATATGTACATTAAAATTATTAGGGTTCAAGGCTAAGTCCACTCTTTCAAAATTGTTTGCCTACAGATACCCTTTTCTACTGCGATTCCTTGTGCAAAATTAAAGTTAATCTTAATTTAGTTCTTAGTTATGGCACTTCATAAGTTTTCAGATAATGACGTTTTGTGGGCGTGGCAGTAGTCTGATTACGTCCAATTATGAAAGATACACGAATACGAAGTTTCAATAAAATTATTCAATTTTTACTCAGTCTGCTTAATTTCATTGTCTCTTTTCTCTCTTCGTTTGTAGAACGTGCCTCCGGGATAAAACAAAAATGAGTTTACCGTGTGCTTTACTGTTTTTTTTAAGAAAAAGTTTTGATATTTGCAATGGTAAATTTTGGAAAATTCGTTTTTTGCTTTTGGAATAAAGCATCGACCATAGTGTATTGTCAAGTATTGTCGAGTACCGTCCTTGCAACATAACTCAACTCGTTTGACGTAAGAGCCAAATTATCAAAGAATATTTCCTAAAAGTGTCGAGTATCAACTAATTCTATTGTTCTGTAAAAAGTTGTTTTAAAATTTTCTCATTTCACTTTATTAATAACTTTTGGGCAAGAAAATTATAACTGTGGCTTAAAAGAGAATTGATGATGTCTTCTCATTTTCACATTGCTCACGAGGACAGATGACAAATAATATAATATGGTACACAAAGTACTTGTGGCACTGAAGTTGTCAACAAAATGTCTCGAGAGGTAGGAGGCAAATGTAAAAAATGCGAACATGCTTGGATTCGTGTGGTCGCCGTTTTGAATTTTAATGTCCTCTTAAAATCTAATAAAGGGAAATTATTTTGTATGCTTAATAAGTACTGAATGTATGGTTATAAATTATTTGCGCGTTTCATTGTTTTGTTGCCTCGATGTGGACTTCATAGTACCAAACGTCCCACTAGTCGAGAATCATATTCACCCTGTTACGTATATCTGACTACTTATGACTTACTTATTAAAAATATTACTCATACACTGACCGATATATTCAAAATAAAGTTTGTTAGAGAATYGGAAACCATTATATGTAGTATATGGGAGCTGGGGAAGTATCAAACCGATTTTTTAGTTTTTGCCAATACTTTTAACAACAACAAAGTGAACAAATTTTCCCTGTGTTACATAAAATACCTCACCTTCAAACAACAATAGTATGAAATAAAGTCAGTCAGATGCTCGATAATCCGGATATTAGTTTTATAGGGGTCAAGGCCCAGGGAAGTATTGATGCGAATGAACTTATTTTGGATACATATCCCCTTCAGACCTTCAATACACAATTGTGCGGGTAAGACTAAAGATATGTTAACATTTTTTTCGCTTTACTACGTGTTAAGACCCGAAAGCAATGATTGCGCCATTTATTTCTAACGCTTTGCGAAGTTTTGAAGTGTTCAGCTTGGAAAAGGTAAATTCAAATAAATTTTAAGCAGTGTTTTCTTTTCGTGATGTTTTGCAAAAATGTGTAGTGAAAAATATTAAATAAACTGTATATTGTCTTATTGTGAAAAAATTATAATTAGATTAAGTGGTTTGAACAAGTTTAAAAAAGGACCACACAATTATGCACTTCATGCTTTGACCTCGCATTTTCATTTACCCGCACAATTGTGTCATTCCAGGTCATTTCAATTTGAGTCTTTATGAGGACGTGCTTCAAGTTCTCCAAATATTGGGAAATTCGGATGCTGACTTTAGTTTTCATGACTGAAATGATGATGTGCTCTGGGAACCACCAAATAGGCAAATGGGCGGTTCATCCGATTCGGATTTTAATGAAGCTTCTTCGGAAGATGAAATTTTACTTCCAGCTAATCAAGACCCAACTGTAAGTCATGTAAATACAAGCGTATCTGCTCGGGATGAAGTCTGGAAGAGCGTCGGTTTTGTTGACTGGACGCCCCCGCAACAAACAAGTCATCAAGGAAAGATTTTCGTTGGTACACTCATGGAGTATTTTCAGAAATATTTTCCTGAAGATCATTTTCAAAATGCCGTGTTTTTCACGAATAAGTATCACTTATCTCAGCATGGATGTGTAATCAATGATACTGCTGCCGATATTAAAAATCGACTTTTATCTACTCCATATCATAATGGCTTGCCTAGCTTACACCACAGTCCGGATGTATTGGTCGGAAGGCTTCGGGTTAGCACAAATAAAAAACGCGATGACCAGAGATAAATTATTTACATTAAGGAACAGCCTCCATTTTGTTGACACTCTACAGCCTCCGACAAACAAATTGTTTAAGATTCAGCCGGTCATAGACTGCGTTAGATCTCGATGCCAAGCACTAGCAAAAGAAATTACGGAATACTTGTTTGATCAGAAAAT
>NW_017537097.1:76996-78929 GCF_001853355.1 Bactrocera latifrons | reverse complement strand
GAACGAAGCCCGAAGAAAGTCAGTCCTATAATTTTCCGGATAAACCCTGCATGTATATATATGAAAGTATCAAATGGAATTTAGGAATCTGCTACATGGTACTGTATTCGTTTTTGGTTAATGACATTTCATGGGCGTGGCAGTAGTCCGATTACTTTCATTTACGAGCTCCGCCTTACTTTGCTGCCAAGATACGTGCATACCAKTTTATACAAATRAACGGASAGACAGTCACCCGMATTTAAACKTTTYTGATCATCGTAATCATATATATAATATCATTTATTTTGTTAGGTTTTAGGTGATACGTACAACCGTTAATTAAAAAAACTATTATAAAAGTACGAAGTATTTAAACCCAAAAATAAACAAAACAATATGACTCCATGAATGGAGTGTATTCAAACTATGTTGAGTAATTTTTGGCTGCTTTTTCAGTTCACAGTCTCTAAGTGGTGTCAGATAACGCCACAATAATTCCTCCGTAACCATGAGCATACCGCAGTTCTTACAATTCTTGGTCACATTGTTTTTAATGGAATCAATAAAGATGTTTCTTTTCGAATAGATGCAAAATCGCGACGTTTGCATGTTTGAAATGAGTAAAAGTAGTAGGCGATCATCAGCACTGCAATCATTACTGRCAACTCGAGTAAGATGTCCATTATTTCCYCGAGTACCATTGATCAGTTTATCTWTGTACATAAACACTATATCACTCGAATACTTCGAAGTATGAATTTTAATGCAAGGAACTCGTRTTTTAAAAATACTTGGTCAGTTACTAAAGTGACCTCCAAATACTTCTAATGTTGGTATAGGCCACCAGTAGACCTCCGTATTATTATCGTTTAAGTATTATGATATTCAAATTACGCTTAAGTTGTTTTCGCATACTTATATATTATAAATGGTGTACAAGGCCATTGTAACTTAGCCAAAATAATACACATTTTTTGTACTACTACAACTAATTTTTTTTGCTTGTAAAAATGAAAAAAATATAAATAAGCATATTTTAAGGTGATCCTTTATAGAAAACTTCAAGTTTTKAAGTTAATCTTTGGTTCAGTATTAWTGTTTATATAAATATTAATCACTCGATGTACATAAAGAACTCGAAACGAACTATTTATAACTTTTACACCTTCTGTGAACTCTTACGATAAGATGCTTATAAATGACCGCCATTTGGTAGGTAAATCTATTTRTTATACAAGGTGTTTCTATCCGTTTTACTGCTGCATCGAAAATCAGAATTAATGTGCAATTCATTTGATTGATTTCATTCTGAACTTAGAATACTTCAAATTTGGCACAGCTTCTTAGGAAATAAATAAGAAATAAAATAATAAAAAAATTTACACTGAAACCTTTATAGCATAATCGTTTTGTGGTGAGCTTATAGTACTATAGTATATAGTCTTTTGTATTTGACCGTAGTATTTTTATTTACCTGTAACGCAAACAGCTGGTGCAACATTTCGATATAAATTGTCCCACATTTCACACATTTTCCMTTAAATGYWATTAWTAAGGTTATGTTTTATTACTTAYCCAAGTTAGTAGAACTAATAACWATAGGAGACGTTAATTTGTATTGATCAATGTTGCTACCTATTATTTAAGAAAAATYTAACTTCGAACAGCAAAAAGCCAATAGATTGTACACATCTTATACAATTTTTTGAGATGTAATCAAAATAGTACTGCTGAAGCCGGATGACGTCGACACCTTACCATAAGGTGTCTTAGTTGTCATGTTTGCATAACTTCATAATTTTCAAGGATACAGGTAGAAATATAGGTAAATATTGAAATATTGGGCGTGGTCACTCCTTCTAATAAGTTGACTGTGCATATCTCCTAAACCACTCTTTCAAAAACCAAATTCTATCACAAGTAAAATAAGAATTCCTACTGACAGTGTTTA
>NW_017537097.1:59556-76046 GCF_001853355.1 Bactrocera latifrons | reverse complement strand
TGGCGTATGCCGATGATATTGATATCATCGGCCTCAACACCCACGCCGTTAGTTCTGCTTTCTCCAGACTGGACAAGGAAGCAAAACAAATGGGTCTGGCAGTGAAAGAGAGCAAGGCGAAATATCTGCTGCCATCCAACCAAACAGTCGTCCCACTCGCGACTAGGCCCTCACGTCACTTTTGACAGTCATAACTTTGAAGTCGTAGGTAATTTCGTCTATCTTGGAACCAGCATAAACACCACCAACAAATCGAACTATAATCAGTCCTGCTTCCCATATATGTGGGAAGCGATGACAGGACAACACGTAGTGGACACACCTATTAATACGTACGCATACTCACCTCACTTGCAAAGAGCAAGACTATGACAGTAGGCAGCACTGATAGGCTACAACCGACTTAACAAACAGGACAAGAGGACAGTCGTTAAACAGTCATCACACACATAGGACGGTCAAACGGACGCACTTCACATATTCAGTTTGTACATAAACATTTATGTATTTTAAATAAAAGTGTATGCTAATTATAAAGTTGAACCAAGTGCGTTTATTTGGAAGGGCTATCCTACATATAACATAATTTTAAATTCCACTTGATTCTTTCATTTTTAGTTTACAAATCGAGAAGGTATTAATATACAACTGGTACCGAATATCTGGGCCATAGTATCTGTAGTTGACTTTTGACTGAAAATATCGGCCAATCTGTTCCTGACAATAGTAACTCTGTGTATCCAAAATGTGTTGAATCGGGTCAATACTTCCCTCCTCATATATCTAATATACACATTTTCGAACTTCCGGCTGACWTTATACTGCATATTTCTTACATATATATGTATATCAATTAAAAAGGTAAAGCGTGTTTTACTCATAACARTGTATCTTTGTTTTTAAAGTAGATAAAATTCAACGAAAACTTAACCTAGCTCCTATACAACTATTTTCAGAATTTTCGAACATCGGGCTGTCTTTWTTCCATATATTTGTTGACTGTATGTAAAGTACATTTTTTTTAGTATGTATCATGATAGCATTTAATAGAAAGAATAAGATCGATACTTTCCAACTCCTATACTACTGAAATTGAAAGGTAAATTTTTAATTTATACTTCGCGTGTTTTTCGAATCGGTAAATTTTTTCTCTATTTTTGTAGTACTGTTAGTGACATCTATGCTTAATTTCACGTCAAAGTATTCATTAGTATTTAAGATACGCGTCGTTTTCTGAGTCTCTAAAAGTAAATTCTTTGTTTTTTAGTATGTCTGAATTTATTAAAGGAATAAGTGAATTGGTTATTCGTGATCATTTCACCTCGTCTTCAATTAATGTCAATTCAATACCTTCGTGTAACTTTTGGATATTCAGCAAAGTCACATGACCACTCCAGGGACACCGTTTTGACTCATTTGAGGATATGTGTAAAAGCTGAATCGAAGAAACCTCTGCCGGCCACCACGAGAATTTTTCCAAGTGTTTTGATGACTAGAAAATTTGTTGGCATAAGCGTCTTGCAGCGGGAGGGAATTGCTTTAAAGGCGATGAAATGGACAAAATTAACTTTCAATTTGATCTTAACCACAAAACCTCAAATTACTAACTTATCATAAATCATTGATTGCCTTAACTGTTTATTGCTTGCAAAATACCGTGGTTGCATCCATATTGCTTAAAATAGCGAAAGCATGAATATATGATGTGAAATGGTGTTGAATATTCTATTAAGATTGTTGTAGAATATAAAATATTTAACGTAAAATAATAATAAATATACCCCATCTTTTATTAAATTTATGCTGAAAATTTATATGCTTTTATGTTACTTATTCATCAACAATTTTGGTAATTTTCACTTAGCAACCTTACTTAAATCTCAATTAGCCTAGCACATCAATAGAGGTAGCAAATTTAATTAAGATTGAATGAATTTATAAACTACTTAAAGAAATTAAAATAATGAAATTATCGTTTTAATGCGGAATTGCTTCATCTGTACAAAGAATTTCTGTGAGCAAACTCAACAGTAAGCACTCACATACAAACAGTGTGACACCTTTTTACTCTCCTCCACAACAGGTCCTCTCACTTATGCAAGATGCTTATATATGTATATTATACTCTTATGTTGTAATGTAAATCTTTTATATACGTAGTATATAACTACGTAACTTTCATAGATCAAAGGCAGAAATATAATTTCAACAACTTCAGGTGATGCAACCTAAAAAGTGTGATCCGTTTTGAGGTTGACTACTTTCTTTTAAGAAAAAAACAGAAACTTCAAATTTATTTGGGAATGTTTATTATCATTGAAAGAACATTCTTTAGCATTTATTTTGTTGAAGATTATCTCTTCAAATATTGACCGCGGCTACATCTCAGATGATCCATCCGTCGAGTCTAACTTTCGATGACTCGTTTTAGCATTTCGACTAGTAACTGGTTATGACATGCATGATGTTTCGCTACAAGGCCTGAATCGAAGAGTGATTGTCCGCATCTTTACATATTCCCACAGGAAAAAGTCTAACGGTGTGATAACATACGATCTTGGTGTCCAATCGACTGACCTGAAATTGTGTGCTCATCACAATGAAGTCTTAATAAATCCATTGATTGATGCGATGCGAGTGAAGTGGCACCATATTGTTGGAGCCAAATGTCGTCGAGATCACGAGCTTTAATTTCACTSTYAAATATTCGGTTATCATGGCGCGATGGCAGTCTCCATTACGTTACGTTACGTTCTCACCGGCATCTTTTTGAATAAATGTGGACTGATGAATCCACCAGCGAATAAACCATACCTAACCTTTATTATTTTCTAAATTAAATGGCAGCTCTTAAATCTCCTAAATTTGCTCTTCGTTCCAAATGAGGCAGTTTAGTTTGTCGGATTTTCGTGGAATTTTTTAAGAATCCGTAGATCGAAGAAAAGTCACTTGCGATGATGCAGAAGCTTCAGTTCCTGTAGATGTGGTTTTTTGTACCCTTTTCAATTTAAAATCTCGACGTAGTCGTACTATACGTCAGTCCGAGTTGCTGTGAACGGCGCCGAATTGATTGTCCACTGTCTTCRTATACACCATCAGCTTTGGGTGCTATATTTTTTTCACTTGATGCTGGACAAGGTCTATTCGGTCCAATATTGTCTAATAATGAACGCTGGGTCTCAAGATAGATGATGTTGTTAAGTAAGCCTATTCTATTGACCATAAATTGAGCGAAGCGCGCGAAACACATTCCTATCGAAAGACCTTTATATCTATCACATTTTRTTGTTGTGCTTAAACCATATAATGTGTTCAATGGGACTCCTAGACAAAGTGTAGATTCGTTTCCTTCTCTTCTCTTCGAATTTGCAGCTGCGAAAAGTGTTGTTTTAGGTCATTCCTATTTTTAATACATGTTCTTCAATTTCCCAATGCCCTGTTATGGTATATACTTTGTCTGGACATAATAAGTCCTTAGTTTTTGYCTTTGATCGCTTCYAAAGGTAACGAGATAACGGTACTATTCCTGCAGCGAATTCGGTTAGAGATGCTGTTGACGTAGCCACCTTGTCTGCATTTTCATTGTCGAGCATGAGGAATTATGGACAGGTGAAGTTGACTTGAGCATTAACAGGCTTTCTACAATTGTTTAATATGCTGGAATTGATCTCGCCAAGGGTGGTTATATCSCCTGGCGTCTGTGAAAATAGTTTTYCASTTTAGTCTTTTCTATGCCTAGTACTACCTCTTAGAAGATGTCAGCGAAGAGATACCAAAACCTTTAGAATATAATCCCAGAGAGAATTGGCTTGCTTTACAGCTTTATACACCTCTGAAGTTTTTCGCCTAGCTCCTCTAGAGGGGACACACACATGCGACCACGAGGCCTCTTTGGGATATCCTTAGCTTATCATGATCTTCAGTTGAAGGCCTACAAAGGAGTCGCTATTTTAGAAATCCAAGGAGCCCTGTTCCGCACACTATAATACCATGTAGTCTCTAAGAGTTTCTGAGGAATCAACCTTGGGATGGAGACCCGACGGATTGTCGACTACATAGCAAAGTACTAGGCTTGACAATGAATAGTGTTTGGCGGGGATAAAGTTTCGTCTATGAAGTACACCAGGAGGTTACCCTGGCCACAATTCTAAATTGTTTTCTTATTGATATGGCTAGTTTTACTAATATTCAACTCTAGACCAAATAAGTTTTAAGGAAACTTGTGCAATGAATTGCATTACAATATTATCATTCTGACAAACATAATTTAAGAATTAAATTAGTAATTCAAGAATTTTGTAGCCAAAGATGATTTTTTGACAATTAACAGGTATAGCAACAAATTCTTCTAAGGTGCCATGTATAAGATGGTGGAAAGTACTACCTACGATATTTTCATATCCTTACATAAATGAATATTTCTTGTTTACGAAAAGATTTTTAAAATTTTTTTTTTAATTACTATCAGAATATAGTTACATATGCAACTATAATTATAGTTATAATTAAATACTACTTTCATTTAGTTCTCTGTCATAAAACATTACTTAACTCAATAAAAGTGATATCAAATATCATTTTATTCCCCATCAAAATTATTGAAACTATTTTGGATATTTTCTTTTGTACAATATTTGCRTTTAATTTCTCCCCAAAAAAAGCTAACGTCCTTGTTCGTGCAAATATAAATACCTATAAAATTTTTCAACTGTCCAGCCAATTATATTTTGCATKAGCTCTTTACTTAACTTTACATTTCGACAAAATCGTAAATCCCAAAGCAACAAGCCGAACGCTTATGGTTAATACGAATAACGTTAACGAATACGTTAACAATCCAAACACTAAGCTAAGCGTCGCCATAAAGTTTGGAAAAAATGAATTCCTTATTTCTTATGCCCTATTACATTTCTAAACAGTTATATCTACGGTCACGTAATCATGAGACAGCTTTGAATTTCGGGGCTCAAAGGAAATCGGAGATTTAATGCCTAGACATGTGGAGAATGTATTGCAGTAAGCGGAATAAATATCACCAATATTACAATAATAGGAACCTTGAAAATAGTGTACCATTTGAAATAATAGCCCATATTTTTGGCAAATTATCCCATTCCCCTTTTTATACTCTTGCAGCAATCTAAATATCCGTTTGTTCATTCCTCTGTCTATGTAAGGTATAACTTGAGTAAAAATTGCGATATCGTATTGAATTAGACCGCTGCCATGCCCACAAAATACCGAATTCACCGAAAACTTAAAAGTGTCTCAACTAGACACTAAAATGAGGTATAAAACTTTAATTTGGCATAGGGCATCATTGAATGAAGAAGCACCTGTTGGCGAAAACATTTTGAAAAGTGAGCCCGGTCGCACTCCTTARCATGGTGAATGTACTTATGTACTTACCTCTCAAATAATCAAATTTGATCGAAAAAAATCCTATAAGAACCCTCACCGACAGTGCGAAAAATAAGACGACATTAAATATCTTAATAAGAGTCTGAGTAAAAATTTGGACAATGTTCGCGGCACCGCCCTCTTTTGGATGAAACCGTCGTCATATCGGGACTTACTCTACCGACCAAAACCAAACTAGGTTTCTTATATTACTTTAACAATTCAATGTAATAGTGAAAACTCGCCCTAGACCCCTACACGTCTCAAAAGCACTACAAGGTTTTATCTGGCCATATTAATTGCTTCTTGGTTTATGCTTTGGAATGTGAAGGAACCAAATGGATTATGTAGTATGAAAAGCAGGCGTGGTTGAAGTCCAATTGTCACTCGTTTTCACTCGATTTTATTCATTCTATTCACAAATGTACATCTTTATAAGAAAAACACGCTCTGTCAGTTTTATTAGATAACTCAATAATAGGAATGGCTGTTATCGGAATATCAGTGTAATATTATGTACCGGATTTGGTTGAAATCGGGTGAGTCTCGAGATATAGTATATATTTTAATCTAAAAGTGAGCGGTGGGTGCCACGTCTTTCCAATTTTGATCCCGACTACATTAATGYCCTGTCATGCAATGCTTTTAGMAATTTTAAACAGTTCCGGTATATGGAGATTGCGAGGGGTTATCCTCCGATTYCATTCATTTKCACACAGTYTTTAGGAGCTCGTATAATATTTACACTAGGCGAATTTGATAATTGTGGTTTAGGAAATAAGTGCATTAAACTAATTAGGCCATACCCACATTGAAAACAAAAAGGTTGCACACAGATGTTCCTTGCTACTACGATCCCCTACGCCAAATTTGAGTTTTATATATCTTTTTAGGGCTTAGTTATGGCACTTTAGATGTTTACGGCTAATAACGTTGGTGAGAGTAACGAACTGATTTGATTTATCACTGTACCTCTGTCTCGTCTCACTTACATCTGTATATACCCCAGTCCCTCAAGTTTTCAGCTATCAATATAAAATGTTGCACACGTCCTTTTCTGCTCAAGAAGCTGCTGCAGCATATAATTATTGTGAGAAGAACTTTTTTTACTTSTAAAGGGTATTACATATAGCTTCTGTACAAACGAATTCGAGTGCATTCTTGTTTAGTTTTCGTTCTTKCCRCAAATTATGCGTCATAAAGTATATTGTACAAATGACGGAAAAGTGTCGCTGAAACCTTAGCTCGTAAAGTGGCACTTTCAATCTAACGATCCGCTTTCCTGCATTTGATTTAAAATATGAAAGTATTGATTTCATGAACTSATAAAAGTATTTTATGTGACAATCGTCATCAGGGGGTTGCCCTTAACAGGAGTACATTTTTGTCTACATAATCCTAAATCGTACAACTTGCCAATCTTACCGCTGATATTTATGACAGGGACTAACTTTTATTTTTCAGAATATATGTAATATGATAAAAATATGCATTTTACGTGCAACAGATAGATATAAATTAAAGTATGTGTCCGATTTTCACACTGCCGCAGAGTATGTATTGGAGTATGTACTGGGTGTATTTTTTAGTCGTGAATCATGAAAATTTAGAAACAAAAAAGTTTGTCCGAAAAAAAAAAATTGTATATTTCGGGATGGATCAGTTTGGCAACAAACACCGTGAAATTAGCATGTTACATATTAGATATATTTCTAAATGTAGCTCGATTCGTTTCAGATGCTGAACACAACCGTTAGGTAGACTATTTTACTTTGTTTCAAAATATTGTGAGAAATAAAGAAATGCCTCCCAACTATGGAACCAAGTGGTAATGTAAAATGTGTGTACATTTATGCGAGCATTGTGCATAACATCGGTCATTCTTAACGTTCTTTAAAGAATGTTTTCGACTTGTAACTTTATTCAAAATATCGCTGTCTGAGCYATTTAGTGGAAAGACGTCCACGCCACGTTAATGTGAAATATTATATGACACAAGTTTACAAGTGCTGAGCCACACGAAAAAATTTGCAAATTTCAGGAGACCTTAAGCTAAAACAGATAATGTAATATTCTTACGTGCGCCACTAACAGTTTCAACGCTGCCAACGTTAGTCAAATAAATTTGTAGTTCTTCCTTACATTTTGAACAATTTTTATACACTCACATGTACAGCTGTTTTAATTATGCACTTTTATTTATTTGATTAAAATATTAATATTGCATTCTGTGGCTTCAAAGTGAAAATATTTCAACGAGTTCCAAATATTGTTCAAGTACTAAAAACCAAAAATGTTAAATTTTTGCAGTGTTTAAAAAAATTTGGACAGACAAATTGAATTAAGAATGGATATATGGTAATAGGTATGCTCATATAAGCGATATTGGATAACAACTATAGGTGTTAGAGTATTTGGCTGTTGCGTTATTGTAATCAAACGATTTATAGTACGTGAACTCACTGAAATGTAAAACCGGTTACTCTGCGCATCCACTGGCTTTAATCAACTTATATTTTACCCTGTCCGTTTTTATTTTTTATGACAGATACCTGTCAAAGAAAGCAGATTTCAGGAATATTTTAAAGCCAAAGTTCCCCTGAAACGTCTTTTATAGGAATGATTTCCTTTAATCGAAATGCCGTGCAGAGCTGGTGTAAGTAACATAATACTATCGCTAACTTGACTTCAGAAGCCAATAATAGAAATAAGTTGTACTCTTAGCAGAATCAAAATAATACAATATATAACTCGCACTTTTATTTTATCCATTTAAGACATAAAGATTTACTGTTATGAGCAAAACACGCTATCTAATTCGCTTTGAGATACTCCTGCGGCCACGCTATTTAAATTTTTCAATTGAACGACAGTTTATAGCGCTACTATTTACGGTGTTGAAATTTTTTTAATTGGGGATAAGTAAGTGACGTGTTATTTTTCAAAAATATTAAAAATTATAAACAAAAATCATTTAGTAAGGGTTTCAAAATGAGCTAAAAATAAAAAGTGATAATTTTTACATTGACCGAAGAAAGAATCTCATTCCGAGAAATTGCTAAGAGGCTAGGTTGAAGTAATCTCACGGGGCTAAATTTATTTAAAAAGAAGTAAGGAAGGAATAAGTTCGGGTGCAACCAAACATTTTATACTCTTGCAACTTATAATAAGCGAAGACAATACTCTAAGGTGTAAAACCAATCATATAGAGTAGTGTCAGCCGGATGTTTGAAAATCTTTGACATACAGACATACCATCATAAGAGAAGTATTATCCCTTAATTTCAGTTATATTTATCTCTCATTTAATGACATTTTCGATCAAAAGTCAACGACAGGTACCGAGGTCTTAACCTTCGGTACCTAAGGGTTTGTACAGTTTTTATTGGAACTTTTGTTCATAAGGTGGCACATACTAAAGATTTGATTCGTGTAAAGTTCTATCTTGTTATATTAATTGCTTCCTGATTTGGGTACGGGAAACTAAACGAATTAAGTTTACAATTGTGAAGTTTAAGTGGCTTAGGCAATATGTACATTAAACTTATTAGAGGTCGGGGCCAGCCCCACTTTTTATAAAAATTTTGCTCACACTTTTTGCTACTGTGATCCCCTGTACCAAATGACAGCTTTATATCTTAATTAAGTGTTTGGTGATGGCAACTTTATATACTTTAGATGATCTCTCCATATACCTGAACAGGGCATATWAAGTTTGCCACGAAGTTTGTAACACCCAGAAGGAAGCGCCCGAGACCATATAAAGTGTATATCGTCACCTGAAATGCAAAAGATTGCGGGAAAACACCTAAAAACAACCCTTTTCTTTTTCCCATACAAAGTAACGCTAAGAGAACGGCTTCACCAATCTTGATGAAATTTTCAGAGGTTGTTCGCTGTGGATCGGGGAAGGTTTAGAAATAACAAAAATCGAATGATTTTCGTGTAGGAAAGTCGAAAAATTGGACAATACAAAAAGTAACTTTTTTTCATAAAAAATTTGTCTTTAAATTTTTTTTCCTTTGGCTTTTAATTATTTAAATCGTTCAAATTTGTCATTTACTTTCTTTATTCTGGCTTTAAAAAAAAAATAATAATATTGAAAATTATTCAGTGAAAATGTTATGTGTGTTTCACACAAAGTAATCAATTACAGATTGAAATTTGTTACGATCCTCTTCGTGGTCGCGTTCTTTTTGCCATCAACGTATGACAGCCCAAGGCACACGACCGAGCACTCCCAGGATGCCATGACATACATGCGGAATTATGGACCGCGGTCAATCACCAAGCGATCGCCACGATGTCACAGCACAACTTTTCAAATAACAGTTACGATGTTACACATATCTGCTGCTGTTAGATGCTAGATGTACTCTATTGAGTGGCAAAAGAGAGGTTTGCCGCGCGCACACATTCTTCTATGGATGGTGGTTACACCAGATCAAATTTATTCAATAATTTCAGCGGAAATTCCTGATGCAGAGAAAGATACAGTATTATTCGAAGTTTCGAAAAGCAATATGGTTCATGAACCTTGCGGATACCACAACCCGCCTTCGGTTGTACGTCTGACACTAAACGCACGAAACACTATCCACGTGCCTTTATTTCGGAAACACAAACTAGAAATTATGGGTATCCACTGTATCCGCGTCTCTCACCAAACGACAATGGCAGAACATTCAGCATTCAATTTAGAATAGTGAATATCGAAGTTGACAACACATGGATCATACTATATTCACCATTATTGTCTAAACATTCAAAGCTCATGTCAATGTTGAGTATTGCAATTTGGTGTAATCGATAAAATACGTTTGCAAGTACGTCACCAAAGGAATCAACATGGCGGTTATTGCTCTTGAACGATACAGGCGATACGTTAACTGCAATAAAGCGCTTTGTAGGAACAAAATTAACATTTACGAGTTGTTTCTCAACTTTCGTCAGTGATGCGTTTGCGGAACATTGTTCTATTCGGAAACACCTTGATATTATACATGGACTGCATCGTCAGAGAAATAGCTGCGCAGAAAGCAAGGCCAACCACTAAATTGACATCCAGGTGTGTTCTCAATTAATGCCTTCGGACGAATTTACACAATCCAACCAAAAAACGGTGATTGTTTCTACTTTCGGTTGCTATTGATTAATGTACGCGGTTGAACTTTATTTGATTCATTGCGTGCTGTGAATGGTACGATGTGTGCCAAGTTTTGTGGAAGTAAGCCAGCAATTACCATTTTTGGAACATGTTAATCACGGGAATGAAAATGAAGTTCGCAYACTTTTCGCGATAATCCTTTCGACATACCAGCCTTCAGATTCCTTAAGTGCACACGCAATGTTAGCTGTCAAAAATACCGATTAACTTAAACTGGAAGATTCAAAGTCAAATTCCGGGAGACTTGCGCTCATTCAAATCGAAAATCAGTGAAATTTCTAAATTCTTTGGAGAGGCTTGGTATCCCACCGCATCATTATGTTTTCCAATCTGCATGCGCCGAAACTGTGTATTGGAACCCGACTGATTGTGAAGCACCTATCGAATACAAGGGGACAGAATGCCTTATTCTACGAATTGTTTTGAGTTCTAACGATTTGCCATTTCAGTTCAAACGTATTCGGTTTCCAATGAAAATTGCAATTGAGATGACAATCAACAGGATACGAATATAGTCGTATAGTGTGAGGCATAAATTTGGAAATGCTATGTTTTTCACACGGCCAGAGTTGGAAAACCATCTTTTCTGTACACCGGAACAGAAATCAAAAAATGTTGTTTATCAAGCTGCGTTACATTGAAAAAAAAAAAATGAAATGATAAATTTAACTTTCCTTTAATTTCAAAACACATAATTTCACGCAGGACAACGGCTGCAGGGTCGGCTAGTATTAAAATAAAGGTCTTATGTAGAAACAATTTCATTTTAAAATTTCTAAAGTAATATTAAGAATGAACATTTGACATTGTATTTTTCATCTCAATATAGAGGAATATTTTAGGAATATGTTAGATATATCTAATATCGTAGAAATAAAATTCACCTTGCTTCTCTTAAAATACTTCGTAGTGTCTCAATACCTTGATTATCTAAAAGGTGGTGAAGATTTAAGCTTGCGACTATCAATGCATCGAAACAATAAATGAGCGAATTTGAGTTCGTAATTGAGGTGGAATCATTTATTGTTCCTGAAATAAAAAATAAATATGAAATACGAATTTTTAATTAAGTTAAGAAAGTGAATAACGGTAATAGAAAATCTGAAAATGAAAATAATTAAGCATCGCAGTAAAACTTGTTTCCATCTGCATTCTCTTATTAGCAAATCAAATATACTAATTTCATTTTTGAGCTAAGCCAATCTGCGTTTTGAATAGCTGTGGAATGCATATTTTCTCCTTTGCTTTTATAATTCAAAATAAACTGCTCAATTCAAGCCGCAGCGAAGACGGAACTGAAGGCCATCCCGGAAAGTGACTACAACCAGTGTTTCGCAGATTGGAAAATCCATTGGCATAATGTACTACATCTAGTGGGGAATACTTTGAAGGGGATGAAATTGATTTCTAAGAATAAATAAAGAATTTTAAAAATAAATACAATGTCACCTTATTTTTTGGACACAGGTATTCTTATGGTCAGCATCTATACATATATCAGAACTTTATTTCTACTGAACTAATAAATATGCCAATGTTAAGCCCGAAGTGAATGAATAGCAATTATCGCTAGTGATAATTTTGCATATCGTTCTTAAAAAGCTGTCTCAAAATACCACATTTGAAAAGGAATCATAAAAAACGGGAACTGGAAATTGTACATAATTCTTTTACATATTTTATGACATCTTGTGTGTAACTTTATGTATATACATATATGTATTGCATTTTGTGTGTGTTTGTTAGCAGAATTGCTGGACTGGGTTAGACAGTGAATTATCAAAAATTCTGTTTATACCACTCGATTAAATTTATTTAATTTCATTGTAAGACAGATGAGTACTTAATTCTGCAACGAATATGTAACTCGTCTTTACCTATTTTAAGTTTTATTTTAATAAGCTGCCACAAAAATGCACTTTATATTTGTATATTCTGAACAGCGTATACTAAGTTTGTAATGAAGTTAATAATATCCAGAGGGAAATGCCAGAGATCCTAAAAATAATACAACTAAAGTGCATAAATGATCACCATGATGAGCTGAGTCGATCTCGTGTGATATTTATCTTCCTGTTCGGCTGTCTAAAAATTTTTTTTTTTATTTAATATTAAAGAAATTTGGCATTTGTTAGAGCTTAAGACTATTATATTTATAATCTGCAAATTCAGTGTTCAGATTAGATCATTATATCATCTAAATCCATTCAAACTGCCAAATTAAGATAAGGTTTATCAAAAATATCCTTCTCTTAAGTAATCTTAATTAGAATGAGGCTGCTTTATATCAAATAACGTGAAAAGAATGAACTAGGAAACATTTCCTGTTGGATACAAACTGTTTGCCGGTTATGTTTTCAGAATTATTTTTATAAAAGTTGATATAAAAAATTCGCCTGTGTAAGGTTAAACTAATTAATTAATATAGCTAAATTTTTTTAATTATTTAATTTAACACAAATAGTATTTTATAATTGCACTAACCATAAGTTGAATTATAATGCCATTCCTCTTGATACTTTCGTGTTCGGATTTAAAAATTTGTTGAATTATTCAATTCACAAATTCCATTCGAAATATATCACAAGTTTAAAAATGTAAGATCATTTTAATTTCACCCGTTAAATTCTTAGGGTTTTGCTTCGGCTGACTTATATTTATATAAAATATATCTCCTATATTTTAAGCTCCCATTCTTATGAAGAGATTTAAACTTTAAAATTGCTAAGAGAAGGAATTAGGGCAATTAATACTGTAAATTTTAGACGTAGAATATTCGGATTTGTAATGAAACACGTTACCTCGACTATAACCGCGTAAGTGGTGACAACACCAGTAAAGAAGAAAAAGAACGAAACACGTTTAACAATAAAAATTTATTTATTTGTTTGTATTAAACAATCAGTAATGATTTTTACTACGCAAATATATTGGTAGGAAATTTCCTTAACATGTTATGTACAAAGATTGAAATTATTACTTATTGATTATTTTTTATTTGCATCTCCTCGTTGGTGGTGTTGTTGTAAAAAATGTAGAATATTACTTCGGCGTAAATATCATTCCTCGAGGCAAATGTTCGTTATTCATATTTCATGCAAATTGCGCTTTCCTCTTAGAATACTATTATCTAATGGCGGCAGCAATAAAATTGGCAAATATTTGCAGATCCTTCAAAGACTTTCATTCTCATTACAACTTCAGCTAGGAAGAAATGAATGCGCTCAGCAAAGTAGGGGTCCCTGTAAGAAAGAATAAAAGGGCAGGTCAGCAATGCTATGAAAGATTTTGTTAGTTATTTCATTATTTAGAAAAGTCTAGAGACTGCAAGTTACAATTTATATTATTTATTTTATTATTTTACCATTTTCATGTAAACTTTGTTATTGGTATTATTGTTACGGCTTTTCAAAACGTTGCTGATTATATTATTGTAACATAATAAAATATGTGTTTAATTTGAAACATATTTTTCTTTGGTGCTGGTCATAAATTTAACTTATTCTTATCCATTACTCTATACCATTACTTGAAAATAATTATATTATTATTTGTATCCCCAACTTTTGAATTTATTTATGAAGCTCTAAATTTTTCTGAGTGCTAATGGAAACTAAAAATCTTTTATGTTCTATATTTTACGTATATTGCATCAGGGTTTTTTTGTAAATGTCTCCGAGTTTTTTGTTATTTTACATTGAAAAAATAAACTTACAGTCTTGAAAATTTAAAATGCTAGTACAAATTTTTTTTCTTTATGAAATTGTTTATATTGTTTAATTTTAATAAAAGATTATTAAAAMGTTATTCGCTGTTAAAGTTATACTTTAAATGACCAAAACATTGATACATTCTTTATTGCTCATACGTCTTGGTGTACTATATGAGGATTAGGTGGAGGGGTACATGTCTATGGCATATGTCTTCGGCAAAATAAAAAAAAAAAAAAAAAAAAAAAAAAAAAAAAAAAAAAAAAAAAAAAAAAAAAAAAAAAAAAAAAAAAACAATGAATCTATGAAATAACGGGCATCTAAATATAACATGTATGTTTATACATTTAAAATTAGAGTGCACTTCTCTCATACGTTCCACTGATATTAAAAATTAGCATTGCTCCCAAATCAAAATACCGCAACAACGAAAAGCTGAACCATATATAAAGTCTTCCTTATATTCATCCTACCCCCAATGCGATAACAGGAAAGTTCACCAAACCTATATGCCGTAATCACCGCGTTTGTTGAATATTCATGAATCCATGACGTTTTATGCAGTAAAACATTGCAGGTGACAGATAATTGCCAAAGGTTGGTTTACTAGCGAAAAGTGTCAGCTCCTGTGTCAGTGAGCTGTTTATTTTTAGAATCTGCAAAAAATGAGCATGTGGAAGAAAACTGTTTATGCGTGTATTGTTTGTTTCTTTATTAAGTTTATTACTTAAATACTCAGAATTATATATTACTATATCTTCTTTCATAACTCACGTCATAATTTTGGAAAAGGCAACTATAATTTAGGAATAAAGCATATACATAAGTCATGGTTAGTGGTTTGAAAATGGGACGCTGTCTTGCATAAACAAATATTTTAACGCCAAATATTATTTTATGGAGAAGGCCTTGTACGTCATTACATACATACTTGCCTAAGGGCTTTATGTGTGCAAAAGGTTTCTCAAACGTGGTGAAGATATTGTCTATAAACATATAATCTTTGTTAGCTTTTGTTCATGCACTCAACTACATAATCAACAAAAGTTCATATTGAGCAACTGGAAACGCAACAGCTTTAAGACTAATAATGCAAAAGCCAACTTTTTTTTGCTTATCTCCATATAATGCTTAAAAATTGAACATTACAAAACTATAGCGAAAATTATTCAAATTTTATTGCATACGTGGCTTCCTCTGGACGTTCTGTTATACTTTAAAACACAGAAAATCAGAGGAATGTATTTATTTTTACAAATAAATGCTATCAATTTATAAGAAATATCTTTTCTATACACAGGTTCTTCATAGAGAAATTACTGGTGCCGTGTACTTGCAGTAGATCAAACATATGCTAAATCTGTATGAACAAATGCAGATTTAATTACTATGTAATAAAGTGGTATTGAGAAGTTTGTAAAAGTCAAAAAGTAACTAATAATAAATAGCACAAATCCTACAAAAGCTGTTTAAGCCTCTAAGTACCGAATATGGGGGACCCAGTATCTATAGTTGGTGCTTCGTTAATTTATAATATACTAGTTGTACTCCGCAAGTTTAAGGTGAAATAATAATAAAATTATAATTAGTTATAAAAAAATAAAAAAAAGGCAGATACTTCTTTGAGTTTTAAAAGCAATTCACAGTATTTAATGCAATTAACACAATTAATGCGATGAAGTAAATTTTAGTTCTGTAATCCTAGATTAAAGAAGGTTTGAAGGTCGGAGCATACTCCTGTAGAACCCCCAAAAATAATCTAGTGACCGATGTCCAGAGCATACCTAAGTAATGGAGCGAACACTTCTCCCGCCTGCTGAATGACAGTGAACTTACAACGCCAGTAGAAGGCGAATCCGATTCCCCAATCGATGACGATGGAGCAGACGTTGAAGTTCGAATAGCAATTACCCGCCCGAAGAAAGAAAAAGCAGCGGGGGCTGATGGATTGCCGGCCGAGCGATTCAAACACAGCGGCGATGAACTGATAAGGAGCTTGCCTCAGCTTCTTTGTAATCTATGGTCGGACGAAAGCATGCCCAATGATTGGAATTTAAGTGTGCTATGCCCAATCCTCAAAAAAGGACACATCTGTGCCAACTACCGTGGGATAAGCCTCCTCAACATCGCGTATAAGGTTCTATCGAGCGTAATCTGACGTTGACCAGCACCAAAAGCTCCATCAGAATCGGGAAGGACCTCTCCGAGCCGTT
>NW_017537097.1:40079-59129 GCF_001853355.1 Bactrocera latifrons | reverse complement strand
AAAGTCCTCTCTCGACAAACAAAAACCAAACTCTATAAGTCACTCATAATTCCCGTCCTGCTATATGGTGCAGAGGCTTGGACGATGACAACAACTAATGCGTTGTGAAAGAAGGCTTTTACGAAAGATTTATGGGCCTTTGCGCGTTGGCCACGGCGAATATCGCATTCGATGGAACGATGAGCTGTACGAGATATACGATGACATTGACATAGTTCATCGAATTAAAAGACAGCGGCTACGCTGGCTAGGTCATGTTGCCGGGTGGACGAAAACACTCCAGCTCTGAAAGTATTCGACGCAGTACCCGCCGGGGGAAGCAGAGGAGGAGGAAGGCCTCCACTCCGTTGGAAGGACCAAGTGGAGAAGCTTCACTGTTGTTGTTAACTCGGCAATTATAGCGTGAGCGGTGTCTACGCCAGTAAAGAAGAAGAAGAAGAATATAATGCACTCCGTTGATTATTCATTCAATTATGTTTGCTTTTCAGCTAAACAAGATGTTTCGCAAATAAAAAAAATGTTTATAAAACAGTTTCCAGTCTTAAGTAATCGCATAAGGGTTGTGAAATAATCCACAACTACGTTAAATGTCAACTGTCCTGTAAAAATTTAAAATTTTCTAATAGCACATCAAATATGTTGTAGCATTTAAAATTAATGCATGCAACGTTAGCCCGCCAATTTGGTGTAAGTTAGAGCAATCGGTATTACATTTTAAATTTCTTCTAGTTATATAGTATATAAATATATGTGTACAAATTAGACTCTGTAATCTAGGATTGCGATAGCGTTGTCCCCAGTTATAAAGTTTTTCGTACTGAAATAATAGTTGCATATCATACTATGGAAAGGGGCAGCGAGTCATCAGTGGAATCGGTGGAGAATGAGTTTGACCTCTGGGCTAATCACAAAACTCTAGTGCACAAAAGAAGGAGGAAGGACAAGGATCTCCATCTCCATCTCCAGAAGATGAATTGAGCTTTTATTTGAATTGTCAGGTATTAAGACTAAGTCGAAACACTATTGATACTTGGAAGGAAATGAAAACCGTAACCCAAAACTGTAGGGTTTTTCAAAAATGTATTGTCATCTACTTGGTACCTCAGTACCAGCTGAGCGGCTTTTCTCTAAAGCGGGTGCAACTGCGACTGAAAAACGCAATCGTTTAACAACAAAACGTTTATCGAAATTGCTCTTTCTTCAAACTTGGTTGAACAGAGAATAATTTTTTTTGACTTCAATGAATATATTTTCATTTATGATAAGACAAATGAATTTTTAATACGATATTTAAATTTTATTTGCATTCTTGCTTTTGTGTATATACCAACATAATTTGAATGTCTGAAATAAGAATATAGTCTCCTATATTTTATGGGTTTTATTTTTACCCAAAGTTGCAAAACATCGTCTTTCAAGCAAGAGGCAATCCTTTTACTTTAAGATTGCTGTACATATTTTGAAAAATTGTGTCATTGTGCTACTTAACTTCAAATATAGGCCATTTTCTCTTTTATGATATGTCTGGGACTCTGTGATGGTGGTGGTCTTTATGCAATTTATTATTATTTGAAAACATTGTAATTAATCGATTAATCGATTTTTTTACATTAATTGCAATTATGTCTTAAAAAAAAATTTTGCCATCCCTTATCACATATCTTCCGACCTTTCTCTACCAAATACCTTCACATCTTCCTCTATTCGCTTTGTGGTAATGTTAAGCTAAATGACAGCTCTTGAATATCTTCAAGTTGCTCTTCGTCCCAAAAGAGTAAGTTGTGCTTGTTTACATACCAGTTGAGTCAAAAATACGACTTATCACTGAACAAAACTTGGCTCGAAAGCCCATGGAGCTAAACGATGTCGCTTGGGAAGGTCGAGCAGATTCAGTTCTTGTACAACGGCAAGCCTTTCCATATGTGAGTTCGAGACGACGAGAAAGCTCTTCTCGGTCTTCCTGTACACTCACAGCCACATCTGCTATATTTTCTTCAATGTATGATGGGCTTTGGTCAAATATTATCCAATAATGAATGTTGGGTCTCAAGACGGGTGATGGTGTTGCAACGAAAGAAAGTGAGTTTTCATAACTAAATTGAATGATTTGTAAATGTTGTTCAGGCGTGAGTCTTTCTATGATGAAATGCCAAACAATTCTGAGCAAAATAACAAGACACGCGACTCACGCGTGATCTGTCAAAAAAAAAAAAAAATGCTATCGAAAAAAGTACCTCTACCTAAAAGCTGTACTATACCTAGCATTTAAAATTCATTATTAATGAAACAAAACCACTTAGGTTCCACCCGAAACCAAGTGAAGGTGCGATCATTATGTACTCACTTAAGTCATGCTGTTTGACCATATTATGATTTGTCAGCTTATTGAAAGATTTTTGTCGGATTTGTGCTTTGAGTAAAAAGAAAATTTAGTGTTCAAACATTTTTTAATACAATACAGAGGCCCACTTTCATATCAATAACCTTGATTTAAACCTTTTTTGGTTTGAAAAAGCAAATTCAATATAATTATTTTTTAATAATAGAGATGTCTAAAGAAAAAATTTATCCTAAATTTGCATAAATAGCTCATTGCTTTCAGTTAAAATATATTTAGGGCTTACGGTAGAAAAAAGGTGTAAGAGTTCAGTTCAGAATTCACTTATCCAAGCACACAATGTACACATTAAAATTCATAGAAGTTAGAAATGCAGTTCTTACAAATAACTTTAATATTTGCCAAGCATCTGAAAAAAAAAAAATAGCTAATATAATGTAACATGTGGCAGACAGTCGCAAACCTTATTTTCTTTTCCTTGGGACAAAAGATTTTTCTGTTTATACTATATGTATATGGTCGCCTTCATTATAAATTTTACTAGTCCTTTTGTGTTTGTAGCACTGGAAAATCACTGCCATTTGAAATTTAAAATTTTAGTTTTTACCCTATTTTTCCACGGGATTAATACTAACTCAAATACTTATCGTAAACCAAGACAACCATTTAGCTTATTAGTTTTAGTTTGTATTTGAAGGCATATACAGGGTTGCGAGGACGTTTCATCTGACTAATATATTTCCGTTTACTAGTATTGCGCATCGTCCCTCACGCATTTAATTACAACACAGTATGAAGTACTTTGATTTCCCTGAAGATACCTATTTGTATTCCTATACCCTATATATCATATCCAATTACTTCCATTGAGTAATCTTGCCACCTTATGAACAAGAAGCTTACATTTCTGCTTGAAGTCGGCTACAAAACTTTAGTACTACTTTCTTAGCTGAAGTCAATATTGGCTTTAGATCCTTATCATTAAATATTTATGAGATTAACATAAATACATTAATTGCAAGTGTGGCTGTAGTTAAAGAGACCAAACCTAATACAAGTTATTGCAGTGCTCCAATCATTTAGGGCTGCCCCTCGTATATATTTCTGGCCTAATAATGAAAATAGGAATATTTATACACGAAAATGGTTTTATTGTTTTTCAAAATATTCTCCATCAAGATTTATACACTTTTGCATGCGCTCAAACCAATTTTCGAAGCACTTTTTCCACTCCGATTGAGACACCTCCAAAACATGGTTTTTGAATGCTTCAATAGCATCTTTTGGCAACGAAAATCGTTGACCACGCATTATTTTCTTGATGTGTGGGAATAAAAATAAGTCATTGGGTGCCAAGTCAGGGCTGTACGGCGGATGACCCATCAATTCGACATTTTATCCGGTCAAAAAGGCACTGGTTTGAGCCGATTGTCATGGTGCACAAAGATTCGTCTTCTCTTGTTCGTTTTTCGAACTTCTCCGAAGACTTCATTCAAACAAATGGTGGTGTACCACTCAGAATTGACCATCCTACGTTGCTCAAGYGGAACAGTCGCCACATGACCAGTTTTGCCGAAGAAACAGGCGACCATTTGCTTCGAAGTGCTTCTTCCACGAACAACTTTCGTTGGATTTGGCTCGTCTTGGAAGACCCACACGGTCGATTGCTGTTTTGTTTCGGGCTCATACGCATATATCCATGATTCGTCACCTGTGACGATCTTATAAACGTCTTTTGAAGCACCGCGATCGTATTTTTTCAGCACTTCTTTACACCAATCTACACGAGCATTTTTTTGAGCGATTGTCAATTTGTAATATATGCTTTCAAATATGTGCCAAATGTGTGCAAATATATTAAAGTTTCTGTTTTTTATACTCGTTTGCTACATTTTGCTACAGAATATAAAAGTCTCATTCGTCGAACARTTGTATGTATCACCAAAAAGTAATCAAATTTAATATGGGTTTACATATGTATATATATAAATGATCGGAATCACGAGACGACTTGAATTTATATGAACCTAATATCGRAGAYAAAAGCTTGGTTTMTAACCATAGCGCKTACGTTGCCTACGCCTGAACATCCACCAGGAACTTCCCGAACACAAAGCAAATTTATTTTTAACGTTGATTTTTCAACTTTACAAGTGCGTTAAAGCTAATGTAATATTTCATTTTTATTAAGTTAAGTTATAAGTTTTTTTCTGTTCTTTTTATTGAAGCAAAAATGTAAATGAATTAAAGATACCTATGCGGTATAATTTTCCAAAAACATGTTTTTTGTTAAAAAATTTAACTGATATGTTCGATAAATGGCGGATCTTCCCTTCAGTGTCGAAGGCTCCCAAACAGTTGTCGAAGCCTACCTACTGTGGTAGGTTTCGTCATATATGGGTTCTCATAGTAGCTTGGTTATAAGTTGGAAAACAAATGGAAGAGAAGACTAAATATGAAAGGAAAGTGTAATATACATTCATATCAACAATAATTATGAGAGAAAGTATCTGCTCTTACTTTGCTTTCTCTAAAAAAACCCAACGTATGTGAGTTCTCTGACAAACTATCACGCTTATAAAACGCGAAAAAAGGAAAACTTATAAAACCCCATAATTAAGTACTAAACTAGGGTATAGAAATGTAATTTGACATAGAGGATAGCAGCCCCGCAGCAACCCCGTCCCTAATAAGTTTAATGATCAAATTGTTCAAGGTAAAATAAAAAAATGCTCATTGGAAATCATATAACAAGATAAAACTTTGTAAGAACAGTGTAACTTTGAAGTATGTCATTTAGTTCCAAATCGAACTAAGACTACATAATTTGAATTCATAGAAAATTCTTTCCTGGTAATTGTATAACTATGTGTCAAAAATKAGTAGAATCGGTTCAATATACCCCCATATATTTAATACTTTTGAACTTCGTACCGCATATATTGGCGTTTTTTACTCATAACAGATTATCTTCGTAACCAAAGTTAATGGGATTGAGKGAAAACTTGACTTAGCCCCCACATAACTATTGTCATTACTGTCGAACATCTCCCTGACTTTTCTCCATAGGAYTATGTTATATCAAATATTATATTATATTTACTTAGAGCTTATTATTAAACAAAAATTTTGGATTGTCTACGTAAGTGGTAGATTTTTTCATTTGAATTAATATTAGATGACACTTTGGTAAGTAACTTTATTTAATCAATTAAAAGAAATTTAGTAATTTACCTAAAATAATTATCATTTGATTTTCAAATAAGTGCAATTTTGTATAAAAAAATAATATTTCTGACTTAAATGAAAGACTGTAGTCCACTTTTGTTTTCAAGAAAAAATATTGAGATCAACAACAAGAAAAGTGGATGTATAAAGGCTTTTAGGAACTAATTATTATCCTTGTTTCTTATTTTTAAAATCTTTTCAAACATATTTCAAAAGTTTGAAGGTAGTGACATACAATATTTTACTAAGTCTGCTTGAAAAATACGAAACCAAATACAATTATTCTAACTAAATTCATTGCGGAATCATATGAGTATTGAAAATAAAAAACAATGTTCGTTTCGACAGCATCCARCTTTTCTGATATTGCTAACATTGAAACTATAATTTTTATTGTCATAAATGTATTTAAATTATTTATTAGTGGACATAACATGTTTAGATACATATTGTTTGGAATACCGAAATTCGTGAACAACGTCATCACCCACATGATATTGTCATTTTGCATCGAAAGATCAGCCATATAAAGCATTGTGAACGACATACAGTATGATCAAGCCTGACGACTTGTTACCAGTTAGGATGAAAAAATTACACTCGTAGACACGACGATAGTTCAAGAAACTAAAACATAGATAAGTATGTAAAACTGAAGCTATTTATTTACATATATACATACTTACTCTTATGCAGTTGTGTCAGAATTTAGTTTTTTATAACTTAATTGAGCAAACTCTGATGTAAAGTGATACAATTTTGGATATTAATTTATGACCATATTTACAAAGTTGTGTATTCACTAAAGTTCTGTCAAAGCTATTAATAATAACTAAAAATGTTTACCAGTTCGAAATATGTTAGTTTTTGGTAATGACTTGCATTCTAAATCAGTTGGAGAAATAGATGAGATCCTATACTGGAAAATAAATATATACACCCCAGCATTAACAGAAAAAACGTTACTATAAACAAATGCCCTACGTAGCAAAAATATAATAAACGAGCATGAAACATTATTTAATATCTTAGATGTATTATGTGAAAAAATAAATAACATTACAGATCAAGTAATCAACTTATACAATATCATAAAATGTGCGGTTGAATCACTTGTTTACATAACTTTCTTACTCGCAAAAATCTATAATCAATCAACAGCATTGTCTTACCAATACAAATGGCTATTTACATAAGTGATCAACTGCTTAGTAAAAGGGCTAGCATTAAGTGGTCGTTATAATACAATTACGTGTATAACGTGCATTGTTCTAAACCAATATTTCATCTTCTCTTATGTGGTTGCACTTTATAATGCATATATGCTGTCATGGCGTATGAGTAACATTCTGTATAATAAATTGATATATCCTTACTAACACAACAACTCCTTTATATTAACTAATAGAAATTATGTTGCAGGTAATTGTATACTCGTATACAAAATGGAAAACTAAGGCCTTTATCCTACCGCCGTTGTTTTAGTCGGTAGCAAGAATGTTCCTTAAATCGTAGCAACTGTTCTAAATTGATCCAGCTTGACAAGTAATAGGAATTTAGGTGAAGTAAAATGACTAAGTTAATTGAAAAATATTCCGTTAATTCATTTCTAATAGTTATGAAATGGAAGTTTTAACGAAAAATAAAAATAAATACCCGTAATTTAAAGACCCACTGGAAAAAATTAGTGATTTAGGAGCATAATTATATTGAAGCCAAATAATTTCGAAATGAGCTTCGCAGATATTGGCGAGGTGAAAGCTTTGAATACTAACCAATCAAGTTTAGTTATAATATATCGATAATTTTATTTAATCCGCTGTAGTTTTAAATTTGTACGTTGTGAAAWGCTGTTATTCAGGTGGAAAGTTATTATTGAGGGTAAACAACGACATTTAAATTGTTATTCTAGAAATGTTAAAGTTAGATTAGTATATACTGAAGTATTTCAAGATTATTTAAAATTTGCATTTTATGTGTGAGAATAAATCCGACACTAACGACTCTCAATAAATTGTAATCAGACAACTTTTTGAAATGTATAAAATTAACTTAGGAAATGTGGAATAATTTCATTAATTCATCGAATTGAAAAATGTGTGTTTATATGCCATGAAAGTGATTAAGGATTATTTTCTCTTACATAGTTATACTTCATTCGTACAAGGACATATATTTGATGTAGCAGCTATACGCTATAATATTCTGATATAGGCGATTCCAACAAATAAGCAGTTCCTTTGGGAAAAAACCCACCTGCAAATCTTAAGATAAACATCTCAAAAACTGAGGCATTAATCCGCGTATATACAGACCAGCAAAGCTAAATCGCCTCAAGCTGATCATTTATAAATTCGTACATATATCTTAGCTTCTCCGATGTTTTCTTGTGGCTGTTTTCATTCGTGGAAAGCTGTTCAGGTCATAAATATCTCTAATGTAGATTTGTTTAAGTTGTTTCAGAGTATGCACTGTTCTAGATCACCTCCAGGAAATACCGCGTTTAATATTCTTGTGAAATGTTTCCATAAAGTTTATTTTTAATTTTTGTTCACTGAAGTAGATTAAAATTTCTGCCAAGCTTTTGGACCACAAAATCTCTATATTGTGTTCATACTTCATTGAAATGTATCTTTTATCAAATCTGAATTAACTATATCACAACTTAGTTGTTATTTATAACAAGAATTATGTACTACATCATCATGCGTAATTTTTTTCATTTTTTGAATAGGTTAAATTGAAATGAAAAGGGGCATTTTTATTATGTATAAAATTTATTCACTCTAAAATGAAAGCAAATGCTCCAGCTTGCTGAGATAAAGGCACACGTCGAAATTTGTCACTYCACTTGTTTTCGTCATTTCATAATTTCTTTGTCCCAAATTGAATGAAAGAAATGTACGCAATATTATATAGAGTTCCATAGCTAGAAAAACCGATAATTTTGTTTATCTAAAACACTATTCTCTCGTACCAACTTGTTTTTTTCATTCATTGTGATTATTAATAAAAAAGCAAAGAAGTGCTAATTTGGGGTATAATTGAATTTTTCGTACTTTTGGAACTTGCAATCAAGAAAGGAGTCGCACTGAATTTAAATTATAAATCTCACATATTTACCAATATTTTGGAAAAAAGTAAACTATAGATACATGGGTTTTAATAAAGTGGCATACATACTCTGAAGGAATCATTCGTACAAAATTGTATCCCGTTATATTAATTGCTTCTTGATTTGTACACTCGAAAGGAAATGGAATTATAATTGTGTTGTAAGAGAAATATGCCTGATTATGCCTGCCGTATTAATAATAATTTCTCATATTTTTATAGGCATATTATTATCAGTAAAGTATTATCTCCTCATTTTAATTATTTTTCTCATTCATTTACCGAAATTTCCGAAAAAAGTCAGTGTGGTTGTTTGTTGACAATTCTCCAGTTGGTATACCTTAAAGACACTTGTTTTGCAAAGTTCCCGATATATCAATTGATGCCTGATTGGTATAATGGAATGTGAAAAAATCATTTATAATTTATAATTGTGTTATAAAAGAGTAAGCGTAGTTGACTTCTTATCTCGCCCATTTGAGCACTGTGACAAGATAATTGGCAGAAATGGACAGGGTAGGTTTGGACATAGGTGTTCCGTTATAAATAATGAGACGTTTTCGTCTCTTTTAAAATTTGATATAATTAAGGCGGTAGAAAGTATTTCAATTCAYGTGAAAATATTTATTTATATTCATTATTGTCGATTTTTTACTTGGAGTCAGCTTCAAAACTACAATACTATTCATAGTACCACTTGCTTCTTAGCTAAGCTAATTGGTGGTTTCAGAAAGTTATCAAGAGACAACAAATGCACTGGTTATGTCTTGTTGTCTAGATTGAAATTTTCAATTTAGTACCCGCAGTTAGAAGCAGAGGACGAAAAATCAGGTATAGAAGGACGTGTCTACCCTTGATATCTTCAATTGGCTCCAAATAGCGAAAAGAGTAAACGACTGGCACATCGTTGTTAACTCGGCTATGATCGCGTAAAGGTTGTCTTCGAAATTCAAGAAGAAGATAAACTTTAATTTAACCCTTCCGATATATTTCCTTATAATCTAGAGATGATCATTCTTACAATTATAAAACAAMTATTAATAACTGTGGTGATGTGTTTTTGAAATTGCAAAATAATTGAATGGTATGAAATATTTTGGAAATATTCTTTCATATTCTTTACTAGAGACGTTGATTTTTAATACTTATTGCCGTGAAGATTTGGTCATCCTTCATAATAATCATTGCTGAGTAGCACATGTTCAAAWATCTTCAATCATGTTCCTTTTGCGTTTTGTTGGTGTATGCTTTGCACTGTAGCTAAATACTAAAAGCTATTTATTCATTTAATACCTTGAATTTTATAGCTTTAATCACAGCATTTATCATCATTTGTTGCTTTCATTTATGAAGAAAAGTGGATTCTCTTTTCACTTTGGGAAGTTTTAGTGATACTAGATACTTTAAGCATTCGTGGAACTAATTTCATGGAGTATTTTTTTGTTTTTTTTACAAGAACAGCGCTCTGTACAGAAAGACAAGTTTTTCGGAACTGTACCAGCAAGTTGAAAGTGAACAATGAATATATCTCTTAATAGGCAGATTTCAAATTTTGCGTACCTTATGTTAGGTGTAATATCGCACACACTATACGACTTATAAAATGGAAGATATTTAAGATATTTTTCGTTGATGGTTGTCCATATATTCCTTGTGTCAGGAATTTTTAATATCTTTTTGTTGATTACTACTATAGACAAATATATTTTAAGTCATTGAAGCAGACGAAACACAATTATTTTCAAATTTGGCGAAATGTTGGAAAAAGTTAATTGTAAGACATCACAAGTGTTAATAAAATAGCAAGACTTATTGTCTAAACCTATTAAATAACACCTAGAACATATAATTTTATATATTTTCATTTTGCAACAGCTTTGTAGCAGATAGGTTTTAAGTCTTAATTTGAAAGAAATTTTTCTTTTAGTTTTCTTACAATAATTATAATTTCTTAAGTTTGTAAACTCTTATATGTAGAAAAATAATTAAAAAACATAAGTGCTTTGTTAGTTTCATTGCAGGAAAATTCAAGTTAATTGTTCAGCTAATTTAGAACTAAATACCATTTTAAATTAATTATTCTCAATTGGTGTTGATGAGCTTGTTCAAAGAAAAATGTACGTACACAGAGCAACTGCCTGTCACTTTTTCCTATCGCATCACTCACCCGTCCAAGGTGTTGTCACAATGTCATTAGCGCTAAAGATAATCGCGAGATTGTCTCCATACTCCATAACTATTTAACACTAGGCTGAATTTGATATGTAATGTTATTCTATCAATTAAAATGAAATTTAATATTTATATATATATATATATTATCTCACCCCAAAAGTTAACTTATTATTATAAGATTTTTGWGTAAAACATTTTAACTTTAYAATTATCATCACTCTGAATTTAACTTAAGTATTAGGTATTAATGTATGATACCCGAATGACCAATACCTAACAAAAACTTTCTGACTTTAAAATCACAATGGAACTAATGCAATTCATAGCGTAAACGTACATATATGAAAACAAGTCAAAAAGGCTAAGTTCGGGTGCAACCAAACATTTTATACTCTAGCAACATGCAGGAATCAAAGCCAGGGATATACTTTATGATGTAAAACGTCAATGGGAATCTAAGCAGTTTTATATATGTACACATAGACTATATACAGCATATATACTGACCATTATATCGTCACCTGAAATGCAAAATAAGGTATCATCAAAAATTTCGAAATTGAGCGTCTTATTGGTTACGCTTCACTACTTCAAATTACATACATACTATTACATATGTTCAATATTTTCAGGTTCTGCGCTCAGATATAAACCAGTTTTAACCACTGTTAAAATTTTTTTTCACTCATGTTCCATTTTATTTCGTGCTTCATTAATGCCACTGTAACTTTCGAAAATGTTGCTGCGTTATTTTGCATTTCAGGTAACGATATGTAGTATATGGAAGTTGGAGTAATATCGACCCATTTTTTATGTATTAAGTATTGTAATGCCACATACTCAAAAAATGCTCCCTGGGATTTATTGTCAGTTTGTTTGTGTTATCGGTGCGAAAATGAGCTTCGGACAAAGAGCCAACATTACATTTTGTTTTAAAATTGGAAACACTTTGCCGAAAAATTTCAATTGATGAAACAAGTTTATGGCACTGATTGCCTATCCGGTAGGAGAGTGCACGAGTGGTTTCAATGTTTTCAAAGTGACCGTGAGAACATAAATGACGATCTGTGCCTGAATTCATCAAAAATCAGYCGAAATGATCATTTAAATTCGGAAAGCGTTAAGCAGACGTAGAGGCCATTCAAAAGGCTTGCACCGGCATATTGACAGACACACCGGCCAACGAGTTAAAACACTCGTCGACATGCTTTTGGACCATGCAAAAAAACTGTAATTTTTATTTTTTTGTTTTGTTTTTTTAAGTCCTGTTTTTGGACCGTGCAATAAATAAAATTGATTTTGTGAACCTATTTTTTTTTTGTTTTCGTCAAGAATCAGTCGCCAGTGGGGTGAGTGAAATCTTTGTGTGGCTCCGGAAACGCAATCAGATCTTGGTGCAGGTTGTGGTATGTGGACGTTACAACACAATTATGACTTTTTTCCCAGAATTTAAAGAAACCACGCGRATGATATCACTTTCTAATAAACCGGTGCGCCGTTTCATGTGTCACATTTAAACTGAACACATTGCGTCAATAGTTTGGCAACTCCTTAAATTAAAGAAATGACTCAGTCAAATGGCTTAAGATTATTTTCTCAGGGGGTATATTAAAATAACCGTTTATACCAATCACCCAACAACTCTCGGAGAACTCGAAGACAACATTCAACGCACAATAGTCGAAATTTCAGCCGAAATGTTGGACCGGGTCATTGAATATTGGCGTAAACGGGTCAAGTTAAGTACGAACGGAGCCGTCGTGGGAATTTGGCTCACACTATCTTCAAATCATAAACGATATAAAATTATCTGCATAATCAAAAAATTTCTTTCCATCCCATCAACATTCCATTTCGATACATTTTGGAGGAAATATTTAATTTTAACATCACTTTATTCTTGTTGGTAGACTCTATACAATGCAATCACGGAAATCTCCTTTTCACAAATATTGGATTTGTCAAATTTTTACAAACGCTGCATAAAATACTTTTCGTTTTTAATGTTTAAAATAAATAAAATGTAAAAATCATTTACATTTTCCTAGAAATCATAAATTTATCAAATACAAATGTAGAAATAAATTTTGTCGATATGAAAACCAGTCGGAATGGTTATATTTCATAGACAAACAATATAATGGTGCAAATTAATTATCATTTACTTCAATGGAATTTGCAGAAATTTTTATTTCACAGTACATCATATTTCACGTACTAGCAATAACAGAGGATAAACTTATATTACTCGCTATCTCGACCAACTCAATGGCATTGGCAATTTTCTACATGAACTTCTGCGTGTGTGGTAGCGCTTATAAACTTGAATATTAGGTTGTCAAATATCTCTCAAAGCGTTACAGAGCTCGTATCTAGCAATACTATACATCTTTGGAAATATCTTGATGTAACCTAAAAAAATCTTCTGGACCGGATCAACGCCTGCGATATGCTGCTGAAACGGAACGAACTCGACACATTTTTGAAGCGTATGGCGACTGGCGATGATAAAAGGATCACATACGACAATATCAAGCGAAAACGGTGCATCGAGCTTCCTATAAGAAGCCATGACAGCGATAATTGGAAGCAAGAAAACATGGAAAAAACTTTTAATACACTTCAAAAGTCCTTACATTAACTAATTTTTTGTTTATGACCTGACTTCCTTATTGAAAGATAAAGAACAAACACGTTGAACGCTACTTCGGCAAAGAGTATACTCGTGTTACAAAACTTATTATATTATTCAAGCACTAACATAATTCAAGGGCAGATTTCAAACATTTTACCACATTATATTTTGTAAAGTATTGTCCATTTCTTATAACGATCACATGTCGCCGGCTATGAGTGCATCAGTTATATAGGCGGTCGTAGCTAATATTTTCTGAGCCCAGCCCACTTTGGCATCTTAAATATTTAATTAATATTTAACACTATAAGTCTTGGATGTTACAAACAACCGATATGTAAACAGAAAAGGAATATTCTGTGCATCATGATGCAAAAGACTATTGTTTGTTTGTCGGCCAGCTTTAACCTATTGACGCGATTTTTTGTAGTTGCGTTGATTGAGATACAAGTAAGTTGTGTTAGGAGTAGTAAATTAAATTACTCGTACGTCAAGTTGAGCCCACGTAAATAAAACATTGATTACTATTTTACCAAATTTTTTTGCCGCTTCTTTCTTAACGTTATAAATTTTTTTCGTTGAAAGCTAACACCAACTCTTTATGCGCGCGGGCTTTTAACAGCAAAACATTTTTCTTATACTATAGAATAAATGTTTTGTTTTATGTGGTACATTCTAATTATGCTTTTCGGTATGAACATTCATAAAAGTATTTAATCTTCTGAAACTGTATTGAAACCAGTAGGATTTGCGCTTCCTAAGTGTTACACACTTATTAAAGAATTTTTTCACCTAAGTCACGCGAATTCAAACAAAATATATTGCTTTGCTAATATGAGTAAGAAAACAGACTGCCTACCTTGCCCACTTGTAGAACACAGTCCCATTGTCCGGACATGAAGAAGTTCGAATAGCAACCACCCGTCTGAAGAACAACAAAGCGGCGGGGGCCGATGGATTATCGGCAGAGCAATTCAAACACGGCGGCGAAAAACTGATAGGGAGCATGCATCAACTTCTCTGTAAAATATGTGCTATGTTCAATCCACAAAAAAGGGAGACCCCGCAATTTGCGCCAACTATCGTGGGATAAGCCTCCTCAACATCGCGTATAAGGTTATATCGAGCGTATAGTGTGCAAGATTAAAGCCCACCGTCAACAAACTGCTTGGACTTTATCACTGTGGGTTTAGACCTGGCAAATCAACAACTGAGCAGATGTTTACCATGTGACAAAACTTAGGAAAAGACCCATGAAAAGAGAATCGATGCACACCACCTCTTCGTCGATTTCAAACTGCCTTCATGCCGCGATGCCTGAACTGAAGTTGAGTAACCCCAAAAGCTTCGTCAGGGGGAAGCAGAGGAAAACCTCCACTCCGTTGGAAGGACCAGGTGGAGAAGGACCTGGCTTCGCTTGGAATCTCCAATTGGCGCCATCTTGCGAAAAGAAGAAATGACTGACGCGTTGTGTTAACCCGGCTATAACCGCGTAAGTGGTTTCTACGCTAGGAAAGAAGAAAAAAAAAAAAATGACTAAAGTAAGTATAATAGATGATATTTATCTTAATATATAGTGTATTTCTGTTTATGTTAGTAACCTAGCGATTTAGCAAAACTTCTATTACTGAATAATTACACTTTCTAATTAAAAAAGATTGCATTAAATTATTTAATGGGAGTGAAGACTTTTATTTTTTTGTTATTTATTGCAATATTTTATTTTGATTCACTCAGTAACATATATTTTTGATATTTCCTGGTGATGGTGCTTAAATCGGATATAGTAATAAAAGAATACCTATATACCCTTACTTTGGCGAAAGAGATTTTAAAACCTACAAAACTGTAAATTCTTTATTAATTTAAAAACTAATAATTTGTGACGAGATCGAAAAACTTTAGACTTACATCGAATAAGATTATAAATAACTTTTGTTTTCATATCACAATGAAGATCAGATTAGACTGCAGAGAGTTTGGGCTCGTTGTGGTACCTATAAGCTCCTATACCATACACAGGATCATAAGATCCTTACAGGTGGACGAAGCGCTTTGGATCTGTCACAAATTTGAGGAGACGGCAAATATCAGTTTCGACTATATCGTCTGATTCGCTGAAAGTAAAATTACCGAGATGTTTAAGACCCAGTCTAGAAAAGGGTGGACAATATAGGATAATGTATCTGGATGTTTCCACTTCACCCCATTCCTTATTCTCCAAATACCATGAAAATATTGTCAAAAATGAGTTGGTAAAGTTTGAATTTGACTTGGGTAAAAATTTATCGCATTTAAATAAATAACTGTGTAGTAAAAACTGAAACTTATTCTTGTAACGATTGTTAATGATCTTCAAAATAAATMTAATATGATTTTTTCCCAGTTATTTAAAACGTGTGCGTAAAGCATAATTTTTGAAACTTTTATAATATTTCACAAAATAATGCTGAAAAATTATAAAATATCTCATTTCTTATGAACTTATTTTTTTGTCCGATAAATTCAAGGGAATTTCGTCTGCTAATTTGTATTTTACTGCATCAAATAAATACAATTTGACAATTTTTATCTTTTTTTCTAAAACAAACACAAAGAACATTTACACATATCTCACCCCAAAAATGTTGCGCTGTAGACATTATATCTATCTCTATTCTCTTCTCAAAAGCTGCAAAAACTCTAACTGAAATCATTAAATACGTACGTAATGAACAGTAGTGAAGAAGTCCATGAAGAAATCGAATCTCACATTAATTCTGATTAGAGGGACAGCAGTAAACCGAAACGAAAATATGGAAGATCCCTACCGAAGTGTATTTACAAACCAATATACACATCCATYAATCGAATAGGCAATATGCAATATAAGGCAAGCTGAATTGATGAAGTGGTTATTTATAAGCAATTAACGGTAAAGTTCATAGAAGGTGAAACATTAAATCATCTTAATATCGAATCTAATTTAGTTCGAAAATATCGAATATTTTTTAAATCATTTGTGACAATTTATTGAAAATGCTTTGTCCATTGGTTTTCGCTTCGCATATTGAAATTAAATTTTTTTATTGTGATCTCTTTAATTTAGTTTAATTCTGTTTGTTTACTTGTTTAACTGCTTCCGGAAAAAGTATTCACTTTCTAGCAAAATTTTGTTACAACACTGATTGTGCAATCAATCAAAATAAGATTTAAATTTTGAATGTAATGACTCAAATTTTTAAACAGTGTTGGATTATAAGCTAAATGTAGAAATTCTACTTTGTCAGTCTTTGACAAGTAAGTTAATAATCAATAAATATGTTGAATGTTTAAACTTTTCACCTTTAAAAGTATTAATTATTGCGTTCCATTCGGATTTGCTATAGTTCTTTCTCATATATATAATATTATTCTATCTACTTTACTGATTACAAATTAAAAGTAATAATTCGCTTCCAAATATTAATTTTAAAAGGCCAATCTTATTACACTTCATTAATAATAAAATAGAAAAATAAAAGTTTATAATAAAAATAGTTTCAACACAAAGAAGATGACTTATTTTACCCCATAAATTTATTTCATCAGAGACRATTTGCTCTCTGAGGCCCTTCTCATCTCAATTAAAAATTTATATAAAAGCAACGCCAAATAAGAGTTGCAAAAAAGCTAAAAAAGACTTCATACTTTCGCATTGCTGCCTCTTTCTTTTTCTGTCTGCAAATGAGTCTTGCTTCCCTCTTCAACTCTCGGTATCCTATCCAGCATGTGTTGTGGTCGATCGTAACTTTCGAGGTAGGCAGTCTATTTTCTTTCCGCTTCGGCACGGCACTCCTCCTCGTACCAACTTTTGCATTTTCCGAAAACCAATGATTTTGGTTGCAGCTGTACGTAAGGAGTTTGAAATGCCGTCCTACAGTTCCCTCATACCGAGCTGTTGACTAGTGCTCTCAGAGAGCAGGAGTGCAAGTCGAATAGAAAATTATTCGGCTATCTGTTGTGATTCCAGCTTCTCGACGTCGAATCYTTCTTATGTTTGTTGTCGAGCGTTTTTTGCTACACCGAAGSTGCGAATCTTCCGATTCGGAGACCGCCAGGTAGCTTAATGTATTTTCTTGTGCTGGAATCTACATAGTATTGCAGATAACCATATTTCGAGCCCCGGYTATCAGCCTCAACCCATTTGGGAATGTTTCGTAGTGGAGGTTTCTTTGCCCACCCTGACGTTGAAGTCACCAATCACGAGTTTGATATCGTGGCGGAAACAACTCTCACATCCTTAGTCACATCGTCCTTCTCTTCCGTCTGGACGTAGGCGCAAATCAGCAATATGTTGAAAAATTTCGCTTGAATGCGGATTTTAGCTAGACGCTCATCCAACGAGGTGAAAAACAGTACTTGGCGACGGAGTCTCTTTCCYACCACAAATTCCACACCAAAATTGGTCTCCTTTATTTGGCCACTGTAGTAAATGCYACAAGGACCTACTCGCCTAAGTCCTTGTCCYGTCCATCGCTATTCTTGGACGGCGGGAACGTCAGCCTTCGCTCTAACAAGGACATCATCCACCTGGGCAGCGGCACATTCATAATTAAGGGACCGCACATTCCAGGTGCATGCCCTTAAATCGTAATCCTTAACATATTTGGAGGGGTTGTCATCAAAAGGAGGGTCTCTCATCCGAGGCTGCTTTCTTGGTGCAAAATCGGCCGTTCCGAYAAATGAGCAGCTTCTTGAAGCAAAAACGATGCGTGCGCAACTTTAAATTGAKATTTTAAAATCTTAAGGAGTAGTTCGCGTATACACTAACGGATAGATGGTCGAACGGACAGACGGACATAACAATTTATAGGGTCTGTCCCGTTGTCTCCTAAGCATTACAAACTTCGTGGCAAACTTAATAAAGGCTGTTTAGAGTATAATTCACCGTTGAATATTTAGAAAATGGAAACGTTTTTTATTTTGCATATAGGATTAGTTTTATTTTAATAAATTCCAATATAATATTCAGGTCTTACCATTATTTTGATATTTTTTTCTCATCTTAACATAATTATATAATTTATACTATATAAATATTTTAAGAATATAGATATAYCTAAATCAAAGATATAAGATCATAGTCAGGCGATGTTGCTTCAGTTGAKCTACTGCGGAGAGTCTGTAACAAGACGTTTATTGGCTTTCAGGCCGAAGGATGTAAGCTTGCGACTATCAAGACAATAATAAATCAGAATAGTTAATGAGCGCATCCGCTGATTCCATTTTTTATTTGTTATCTTGTAATTTTCCTGGAAGTAGTAAATAATACGTTTTAGATAGTGGCTATATTATAATTTTAAAGAAGAAATTTGAATCGAAGTAAATTGTTAAATTATTTATTCCGCTTTTTGCAATCGCAATTCATAATTTTATATTCCCATAAAACCTTCAGATCGTTAAGCTTTAGTAGTTTGTGAGATATGTAAATTAAAGGTTCCCATTTTTATACTCTCGCAACAAAGTTGCTAAAGAGAGTATTATAGCTTTGTTCACATAACGGTTGTTTGTAAGTCCTAAAACTAAAAGAGTTAGATAT
>NW_017537097.1:36035-39164 GCF_001853355.1 Bactrocera latifrons | reverse complement strand
CCTGATAACATTTACGGAATATGGGTGAAATTGGTTCACAACCACGCCTTCTTCCAATATAACGCTATTTTGAATTCCATCTGATGCCTTCTCTGTATATTATATTATATACATTAGGAACCAATCAYGATAGCGGAATAAAACTTTACAYAAATACGGTATTTGATGCGAGAGTATAAAACGTTCGGTGACACCCGAACTTAGCCCTTCCTTACTTGTTAATATTTGTTTAAACCACGCATGCTTTCCATTGCTGTGGTCCTGAAGATGTCGTGACTTTTACAGATCTATGGCTTGCTTAGACAGGCGAGCAGACATCGTGATCCAAGACAGTTACCAAAATTGTTTTCATATATTTTTCAACTGATTAAACGTAGGCTTGTTTCGTAAGCAAAAGTCCGACAGTTGAGAACTATACCCAGCCAAGGAATTTTATTAACTTAAACAGGAAGTAAAAGAAAAAGTTCGTATCAACCCAAAGATTACAAAGTATATGTACCATAATGTGTAGCTATTCGACGGTTTTTGCAGGGAGCGTAGAAAGCATGTCCATAAAGAGCGCTGATTATTTGCAAATCACGTAAAAGGATTAATTGACTTAAAAATGTCCAAATAGGAGGTGTGTTATGGTGGTGGACAAGCGGTAAAAGACAAATGAGAGATGAGAAAGAACATTCGAGGAAAAAAGTTAAGGCGAAATTTCCAGTGACTGCTACATTAACATTGAGTTCACAAAATTAATTAACTATAGTTACAATTTTATTTAAATACTGTATTGAAGCAGTAACGGAATCTGTTRAAGAAATATTATCACTTATTGGTCTTGAAATGTGGGATCATGTACCCTGCAGTGCGTCAAGTGAAAAGTGTACCTTAACGTGCAGTTGGTACATCTGTATAGAGGCAAGAGCTGGTTACTGCAAGTGACGGCTCCGCTATTAATTCAAGATGCTTCTTGTGCGCAACAGTAGAAACACAGATTTGGCTAACTGCAAGAAGTAAGGCAACCACCTCTACATCTGTTTAAGTGAAKTGAAGTGAAGCACCCGACTGTGCCTTTCAGTGCTTATTTTCGTTATGTTGACATGCCGGCGCGACGTTGTGAAAGCACGGATCCTTTACACGCTTCAGTTAACACCATCAGCTGTGACGCGCAAACCATTTAAATTAATTCCGTCAAATTTGTGGYTGTGCTTAAATAACATCATTACAACCAGAACAATTTATACTCTTTCTACTTGCCAGGGTCAAAGCCAGGGAATAGTCTTAGGCACATAGGGCTTGTAAGTTATATTGAGTCAAGGATAATTGTTCACCCTACTTGACCTCTTTAGGGTACAAATATACACTTTTATTAGAAAAATACGCTCTCCCAATCTCATTAAAATAACTAACACATTGGCCGATTTATGCGGTACAATGTCAACTGGAAGTTATAACATTTTTATATTAGGTATATGGGGTTGAATGGAATTTTGTCCCGATTCAACCCATTCATGGCACAAGATCACATTTTTTCAATGACACTTTTCCATGAATTTCACTTAMATATATATCTTACAGATAGACCGTTATTTTCGGTCAAACGTACGCRCCGTGTTCCACATTTTCAGAATGTGGGGGTTTGAACCGGTATAGAACAACTTTGTCAGTTTTTAGACTCGGAATATCACACCTCAAGGCACTATTAGTAGAAAACTAATACATCTAAAACACTAAAATTAAAATACAATCCAAATTCATTCGGATAAATTCCTTAAGCATTCTGACCGGCACTTTAAATATATGAAATCGGGTTATAAGCTCTGTTTCKTTCAAAATATCAGATGCGCGATAAATCAATACGCCATAGGCAATAAGAAAYAATATCTCAGGACCTGCTCAATCGATAACGACCAGATTTAGTTTATAATATTATCTATGCATTCCTATCTGCCAGTGCAAAGTGAGCGTATTCGGACTCACTTCTCACATAACCCAATTTTAAATTTCATCTGATTCTTTCCGTTTCCAGTATGCAAAAAGAGGACCAATGAAATTATGGGGATGATACTTGGCACGAATTTGATTATTCGAACATTGACTTCTATATGTAGCCTTTGCGGATCGGATACTACAAATGGAATAATAATTGCATCGACTGGARTAAGTTCATAGACAAATAGGTCCAAGCGTTTACATGAAACTAATAATGGAGTTAAACAATAATGCCTTTGTCATGCCTACTTCCCGTATTGAAAAATTTTAAATTCCACTTGCTTCTTTYACTTTCCAGTACACAAATMAAAAAACAATTAATAYAACAAGATAAAACTTTAACAAACAATAACTCTAGTGTGTCCCACCGTAGGCCCTAGTTACCGAATATACACCAGTACCTAAAGTTGACTTCTGATCGAAAATATCAATGAGTGAGTTATATAATTGAAATTCATGGATAATCGTTCTCTGACAAATGGTAAGTATTTCAATGAAAACAAGAGAGCGTGTTTTACTTTCTACAGTGTATTCTTTGCGCAAAATACAAATTTGAGCCTAGCCCAAATTGACCTAGCTCCTACAAAACTAATATCAGGATCTTTGAACATTCGGCTGACTTTATTCTATATGTTTGATTTTTTTTTAGTATGTGGCATATTAATAGTATGTGGTATTGGAAAAAGAGATAAAATCGGGTCGATACTACCCAAACTCCTATATACCTCATGTAATAATTTCGTTTTTCTATCAAACTTTATGTGTCTGTCAGTTATGAGTTATATAATATATAGTACATGTRCATAAATATAAAATTGCTTGGATTTCGATCCTTCCTTCATTTTAAAGTATTTTCCTGCCTTTGATACTTGAAAGTTGCAAGAATATAAAATATTCCGTTGCACCCGAACTTAGTTCTTCCTTATTTGTCTAATATATCTTTTCCTTCGGTTTAAACGAAATTATGCCTAACTTCTTTTGTAGTACAAATAGCGAATTATAGGAASCTTCAAATTTTTTCCTATGTTCAAGAGTCTGCTAATCCATTACGAAAAGTGTTTAKGTTAAGTTGTAATTTCTAGTAATAAAAAACCAAACGGTTTGCGATATCAATGAAATTATTTATTCCTGTGAAAGTATCCCGAAAAAATT
>NW_017537097.1:33813-35500 GCF_001853355.1 Bactrocera latifrons | reverse complement strand
CGGCCTTTTGGCAATGCAAAAGTGAAAATTATAAGAATAAATACAAAAAAGATAAGTCGTGGAAAAATTTACTTGCGAAATATAAAGAAATTGATAAGGATGCGACAAATGACGCAGTGAAAAAAAATTAATTATTTACTTACTGCATATAGACGTGAATTCGTGAAGGTACGCAAGAGCAAAAAGTCTGGGGCAGGTGCTGAGGAAATATATGTACCAAATCTATGGTACTTCAATAAGTTGGAATTTTTGTGTGACCAAGAGATGCAAACAGATGGATTTTGCCCATTCGATGAATCAATCGATATTGTAAAAGTAAGTACATACTCGTAGATTATGAGAAGCAATAATTCTTTATTTTGAGAAAAATTGGAGTTATTACAATAATTGATAGAGCTTATACAAATTTATTCTGCCTTGGCGTTGTTGGAAGAGTTGGTACACTTTGTCGGCTCCAGATCTGTCAAATAGTCATTTGTAGTAATCCCAGTATCCATTTCGTTGGAGTTTCTCAAATAAATTGACTCATTTTTTACTTTTAAATAATTGTGTAAATAGCAACAGGCAGTTGCAATTAATGTGGCTTTTTCTGGATTCAACATTATATCAGTGTGAAATACCCGAAAACGGCTGGCTAAAATGCCAAATGCGTTTTCATTAGATTTTTCAAGAGAGGAAATGCATCATCCCCTACGAATACGAATGGAAATATATCTTCGGACAGTGGTAGCTATTCCGGCTCAGGTAAACATAGAAGCCCTTCATCATATAAATACCTCWACTTGGATTGCGCGAAAAYACCTGTATCTGATGCTCTGCCATTTGAWCCCACTTCCACTGATATGAATTCGTAGTTTGCATTCACCACCGCCATCATCACAATACTAAAACTCTTCTTATAATTAAAATTGAAAGACCCAGATTTTGACGGTTTTTTAATGTGTACATGCTTGCCGTCGATGGCGCCAATGCAATTGTTAAAATTCTACTTTTCTCAAAATCATCARAAATTACTTTTTATTCTTCTGCTTTACTTGGAATCTGGAATATTAAAGAACATTTGTTATAATCTTTCAGCCCTCTCATTCAAAAAAACGAAAATATGATGACACGGAATTTTTGGAAAAAGCTGTTGCACATTTGGACAAAATGAATAAACCGTTGAAAAGGGATGAATCAGACGTTTTTGYAGAAGGATGGTCCATGTTATATCGCAAAATGAACGAACAACAAAAAATGTTTGCCAAGCGCATTAGAGCGACACTCTAATGCACGGTCAGCTGAATCATCTTTCCTTTTCGAGCAGCCTTAACTTTGGAATGCAGCCATTGAGGTATCCTGTTTTTCAAAGATTTGCAAACTCAACTCCAACTAACGAATCGAGCTTTTCGTCTTCACCAATTAGTTTGCAAATGCTTCCATCCGAGGAAATTTTTCCAGAACATCAATCTGTGAGAGCTATTTCTCAGGAAATAATAACTCCTACAAACTCGTTCCAACAGCTTTCGATAACAAAGAATATAAATAATATTATTTTTTAGATACCGTAATAAATGATTTTAATGATGAAATTATTGCTCTGCACATCTCAATTGTTATTCTGCCTAAAGATTCTTTGTTAAGAATTTGAGATCCTCAAAACTTTGTCCAGTTGCGAGGAACCTCAATGTTGCTCAGAGTCTCTCAT
>NW_017537097.1:25724-26909 GCF_001853355.1 Bactrocera latifrons | reverse complement strand
CTAAAGCCACTAATTTTTTAACTCTTCCCATTTTATCCAAGAAATTTTTATTTTAATTTTGRAAGCAACTTAAATTTGATAATTTCACTTTTAATTGTTTGACTAAAGCACTTCTCTGGAAATACGATTTCACTTTTAGTACTTTTTGTTTTAATAAATAACTTRTACCGATACARGACGTTTTGTCACAATGACACTTGACGACTGAGTGAGTGGTAGCTTAACTTGTTTAAATAAGAAAAGCATTTTTTTAGATATGCATTTGACAAAAGAACTTCAATCGAAAGAAGTTATTTTGTCAAATGCCAATTTCTGATTCTGTTTTTGCTCAGACGATATATTATGATTATGATTTTACGTTTGAAATTCCAACTTATTCGAGACAAACTCTTTTGTCACCCGATAATTTGAAAAATTACGAAAGAAGTTGTTTTGTCAAATGTCCACAGATATGTATAAATTTAATATCACTACCAAATTACTCATTTAAAAGTAACTTTACTACTGCTAAGAAACAAATTTATAAAGGTAATATGTAAGCCAGAATATAGAAAGACTTATAAGCATGTATAGCATGGGTGGCGATGATTATGATTAGGGTCTATATAATCTTTTCCAAGTTTTTTCGAGATCAGTTTAAAAATAAAAGTTACTATAATATGCTTATGTTATGATTTGGTAATTTTGTTCTTGATAATTTGTGCAATAATTCAAAGTTTATATACTTGTACTCATTATTGTACTTCATTTAACTTTCTATGTAATTCACTCTACCTCTTGAAATACTCTTTAACGTTTAAAATATATATTTATATTTCTATACATAGTAATTAGAGGCGTGTACACAAATTGTAAATATTTGTCACTCACTTGTCACTCACGAGACTATTATTTTTTATGTCTCTTTGTATCGCACTATTTTAGGTGGCTTTCAGAAGTGAATGGGTAAGTGGAAATTTCTTTACGCAAAATACTATGTCCTATATGTATATTGTAGTATGCTAAGGAAAACAAACCATTTCTGTACTACAATAGAGTTCAGGTACCTTTGAACTTATGAAGTGTTCTATAATGGAAYACATTGAACACACTCAAAGCTTTAAACTGCCACAATCACATGTTTAGTGTTAGTTTTACATTTATCAAAACTATTTAAATTCGTAATAAAAGTACAAATAAAAAAAA
>NW_017537097.1:20098-24955 GCF_001853355.1 Bactrocera latifrons | reverse complement strand
TTAATCAAATTATATTTAAATACTTTTTTTTTATGTATATTAAACTTTGTAAACTGAATTCAAATACGTTTTTATATGAAAATAAGTTATCCTAAGTGAACGTTTGAAATGAATAAATATAGTAAATAAAATCTACAAATGGGGACTCAACCGAAATTTGAGAGTATGTGAGCCATACCTAAAATTAAAATTTAATAAACAGAGAAGTAGTATTTAAATACAATTTTGAACTTTGAAAAAGTGCCGAAGTGACTAAAAGTATAAATTCAGTGACGAGTATTACATACATAAGTACTTGTGCAACATGCAAACGGATTATGTATGTATGTACATATGTGAAATGTACAAAAATTGACGAAAGCGTGACCGAGCTGAGAGAAAGAATCATGCAGCACATCAATTTGACGATCATCAGAGAATTTTCGAGTATAACGGCTATTGAGCTAAGTACCACAAAGTAGAGCAATTCAAATGTCGAGAGAGGGAGAGAAGCAGAAATAAGTGCGAAGCTGTAAAGACAGCTGCATATGTACATACATAGTATATGAAATATTGAAGAAATGGAATTAGAGCAAAGTAACAGAAGTARAAAATGTAAATGATAAAATGTATGTTTGTAAATTGGTATAAGTTTGTTCAAGTTATGTTAATGTACTTTCCAATAAGAATTGTCTACATTTACAGATGCTTTGTAAAACATCCATGACTATTAATTTATGTGCTGATATATCCAAAAAAGTCAGTAGAAATATGCATTTAAAAGTAAAATTTACATTCTTTAAAGTGTAGCTTAAAATGAATTGGTATTTACATATGTACATAYCTAATTGATAAAATATCATTTAATTAATAAGTTATATTTTATGATGTATTAGTATGTATATTTTTTTAGAAATTGTAATCAACATAACAGGAAAAGACAATGGACGTTCAGGATATTTTGAGTTTGACAGTGGTGGCTTTGAAGCATAAATTAGGAGAGATTGGACTGAGTGTTCAAGGTAGGAAATGTGARTTAAGAGATAGGTTGCTATTACATTTCGGACATGTGTCGGAGGATGAAGRYGAAGATGAAAGTGARTTACGTTCAGTGACAATGGTAGAGGCACCAACCTCTCACCAATCCAATATDGTGTTCAATCCGCAGTTCACACTGAGGGATGTGGAAGGAAGTATTTCAYCGTTTAGTGGTACAGATGAGCTGAGTATTGATAAATGGTTAGAAGAGTTTGAGGATAACGCGGTAATTTTAAATTGGAGTAGYTTACAAGAATTTGTGTTTGCAAAGCAGCTTCTTAGTGGGGCAGCCAAATTGTTTGTGCGTATCCAGACAGCAATCAGAAGTTTCAATTCTCTTAAATCAGCGTTAAGGAGTGAGTTCGGTGCAAGACCAACATCAYTCGATATTCATCGCACATTATAGAACCGTCGTAAGAAGAGTTATGAAAGTTTTCGTGAATATTTGTACACTTTGATAGAAATTGCCAAGCCCGTGAATTTAGATGAAGAGAGTTTAATTTTGTATTTTATTGAAGGAATTTCGGATTCGAAATTAAATAAAACAGTTTTATATCAGGCACGAACAATTCAAGAACTCAAAGAGCAGTTAAGAGTATATGAGAGAGTACATGATTCTCGAAAGCCTTCAAGCAGAGAACCAAAGGTCCAAAGAAAGTGCTTCACGTGTGGAAGTGAATCTCATTTGGCCAACGGTTGTGATAAGATAAAGCAGATAAAGTGTTTCAAGTGTGGACAGATAGGTCATTGTCAATTTGAATGCGATCGTAGAGGCGACGTGCATATTAAAACAGAATCAAAACGCAGCACCGCTTTTACTGTTTGGACTAAGAGTCACATTTTTTAACCAATAAAGATGAATGACTTGACAATTAGTGCTCTAATTGATACGGGTGCTGACGTGTGTTTGATGAGATATGATATGTATAAGTGTGCAGGGATTTCAAATCTTAGCGACAATCGTTTGATCCTGGGAGGGATTAAAGGCAGTAAGGTATGTACACTAGGTAGTTTTGAGGTAAATATCGAAGTGGATGGGATTAATTTCGAAGTAACTTTCCGTGTTACTGAGTTGAATGATTTGCCATGCAAAGTGATTTTGGGAAATAATATGTTGAAGAGTGTAAATATTTGTTTTAGCGAAAAGGGCGCTGAATTCGCCAGGAAAGAGCTGAAAATTTTAAGTGATGAAGATTGTTTAGCGACATGGCATGTATGTCAAAGTAAGATCGAAAGCGATTTCGTAGACGATAAAGGATTTACAGTAAAGAAAGAAGAGGACAACGCAATTGGTATTAATTTGGCTCTAACCGAATTTGCTGCACTTTGCGAAGCCTTTGACGAAAACGATTCCAATCCAGATCCGGCATCAAATCTTGATTTAGGGCATTTGAACGTGAAGATTCAGGCAATAGATGATTTTCCTTTTTACCACACACCAAGACATGTTTCGTGCGCTGATCAGAAGAGAATAGATAATTGGTTGAGTGAAAGACAAAGCAACTCTGAGYATGCCTCTACAGTTGTTTTGGTTTTAAAAAAAGATGGTACGAAAAGGATTTGTTGTAGCTTTAGAAAAAGAAACAAAAACGTAATACGTAACAATTTTTCAATGATGACATTTCAAAACTGGTTAAAAAGAATATCTGTAAGATACAAAGAGAACATAAGCATAGACGGCAAGTTCAGAAGGTGGGCGAGAACGCAGGGTGACGAAAGACTGAAGTAGAGTATGACGGGGTGGAACGCTTCATTCGGGGCGAATGACGGTGCAGGACGGCCRATTGTGGGAGTGGAACCTGTGGGTCAAAGGTCCACACGTAACGGACGTGCCTTTTAAATGCACCTCTGACCAAAAACTACACTTAATTCGAAGAATATTCGAACTGTGTAGTCGAGCACAGTTGAGTGACACAGTAGTGCTGAAGAAGTCAATAAGGGCAGACCAGCGGCATCGGCCCGACAAGTTAATCAAATTATATTTAAATACTTTTTTTTTATGTATATTGAACTTTGTAAACTGATTTCAAATACGTTTTTATATTAAAACAAGTTATCCTAAGTGAAAGTTTGAAATGAATAAATATAGTAAATAAAATCTACATTTATATAAAATTAAAAATTAAATAGAAGATAGTTATTAGGAAACATGGATCTCAAAAACATCGATTTTTGAAACCTCTAAAGCAGGCTCCCCTCTTAAGGAAAGCTACTCGATAGTACTCAAGGCTTTTGATGTTTCAAAAGCTGTTTTATTGTTTAATYCTGAGGTTCTATTTGCTTCTAGCGMATATATTWTTTKCCCTTTGACAAATTRAATACYGTTTTTAAAYATAGATGATTTYTTATCATCTCTTTCTTACATCCTGAACAGGGTATATTCAGAWTGCCAAGAAGTTTGTAAWACCCAAAAGGAAACGTTGGTGACCCTTTAAAATGTAAATAAATAGCAGTGCTCAGTGTGATGGTCAGCGTCAATTTGGCTATGTTCGTCCGTGTTTCTGTATATACAACAACCAATTTCTCGGGTTTTGAATGTCGGTTTGAAAGTTTTATATAAGGAAAATCTCTGAAAATTTTKTCTCCCTTTGTAATTTCATGGACACTTTATATTGGCTTTAAACCATATTTTTATGTAAGTTACATTTACGTCTGATTCAACCATAACTTTATGAATAGTCATGGTCAAAATTTCATACGTTCTTTCCTACTACTTTACTTATCTAAAAATATTTTTATTATCCGGTTTTTGATGTACAGTTGAATGAAATGCCAATAAYTCACCTTATAACTCGGGCCCACCGCCTCAACCCTTCCTTCTTTGATGATACCTTCTTTGCCCACCCTTTCGTTAAAGTCGCCAAGCACGATTTTGACATCGTGGCGGGAGCAGCTCCCATAAGTGCTTTCCAAGCACTCATAAAAGGCATCTTTGGTCACATCGTCCTTCTCTTCCGTCGGGGTGTGGGCGCAAATCAGCGATGTGTTGAAGAACCTCGCTTTGATGCGGATTTTGGCTAGACGTTCATTCACCGGAGCGAATGATAGTACTCGGCGACGGAGTCTCTCTACCACCACAAACTGAGTCACATTGACAGTGAAAACCGTTTTAAAGTAATGACATCTTTATGTAAATAACACTGCTGGGAGATTTATTGCGGATAAATATAAAATGTGGCATGAGTTTACACAACAAACGGTAASAGCGGGTGCGGATATTTTCACCGTTCTGTACTCATATGTAAGACTGATATTATTGGATTATTCGAGGTGCACTTTAAACTACGAATAATCCCAGTTCCTTGATATATGTATGAGTATATTCTGACTATCAATTTCATTTGGATATCACTCAATGATAATAGAGTCTGAATAAGATCCGTTATTGCTCTTTGTAACAACATTCGAGTACATCGTCGGCGATTTGAGATATTTCCAAAATTTTCCCTCTACTCACCCTATTATAAAATTTTAGTACATATATGYTGTACTAAATTTAGTATTGAGTACGGACGAAATTCTTAGATCAATTTGACATCAGCAATAGTTGACAACAATGTCGAGTTGAGTTAACTTTGGCATCGCCAAGTCGACGAGACCAATTTAATTAGGTTCAGAAAATGCATATCATCATAGATCATTGTCCGTTGGATGGAGTTGTATATCGAACAAAATTCAGTCATCCTACATCTATCTCTATTGAGAAGTTGGATCGTGTTGCCCCTCTTATAGAAATAGTTTCTACACTACGGACGAACATGTAAATAAAAAGGGCAAATAATGGAGTAGAAATATGTAGGAGATAAGTGGGAGTATAATAAGGCATTGACAATCTTAAAT
>NW_017537097.1:4646-18239 GCF_001853355.1 Bactrocera latifrons | reverse complement strand
TATTTCGTGGTATATATTGACATACGTATTTTCCAGTGTATTAAAAGGGTTTGTAAATATTATTCGACAAATAATCAAAATGAGTCGCTAAACCAGTAGAGCGGATAAAATTCGCGAAACGTGTGCGCAAATAAATTAAATAGAATTCATGAAGCATAAAAAGGTTCTGCCTTAAAACAAAAACACATAAATTAAAAAAAARAAAATCTATTCCCCCATTYATATATACATTTTACGCGTACCTGTTACGTGAGCATTTAACAGTCAGCGATGCCATATATACATATTTATACCCTGAATGGGGTATATTAAGTTTGTCACGAAGTTTGTAACAYCCAGAAGAAAGCKTCGGAGACCYTATACAGKGTATATATAAAGGATGAGTCGATTTAGCCATGACCGTCTGTCTGTCCGTCCGCCTGTCTGTATATATACGAACTAGGCCCTTAGTTTTTAAGTTATCGTTTTGAAATTTTGCAAACGTAATTTTCTTTTCAAGAAACTGCTGATTTGTCGGAACTGCCGGAACTTGTATGGARAACTTTTACATTTGACATGGTATCTTCACAAAATTTGACATGAATTACTGTTTAAGGTAATAATATAATTTGCGAAAAATTTGTTCAGATCGGATTACTATAGCACATAGCTGCYATAYAAACTGGTCTCATRRTTACTAATCAAAATACACCTSTGAAGGGTATATTAGCTTCCGTGCAGCCRAAGTTAACGTGTTTTCTTCTTTTAATTTGTTGAGGCTGTAAAGAAAGTAAACGTGATGACGTTGCACGGACTCAGCAAAAGCTGCTGAAAAGAAAGCAAAAGATTGATATTCTGAAAATAAGCAACCACGGTGGTGTGGCCGGAAGGAAAGCTGTCTGTTAACATAAACAATAAAGCTGTATACATTTCAAGTCGTTCACTTCCTTGGAAGTGATAAACCAGTAGCAATTGTTATTTACTACAAAAATTGATTGACGCAAGGTTGCTGCAATAAATAATACTAATTGCTCCAAACATATTTTCCGCTTAGCTTGGTTGTTTCATGCATGGCTAGTGCTTCTAGCTTTCATAAGGCGGAGAATAATAAAAATTAACTAATTAAGGTATACAGGGTCCGGCACTCGAAAAAGTAAACAAATTCAGGCCGTTCGTGCAGCTGTAGCACTGAAATTAACTGTTTATAAATTTGCTGAATGACAGTTCGGAGTATTGTTCACAAGTGTAAAAAAGCGTTTTGCCAAAAGTGGAAGCAAAAAAAAGTGATCAGCTATGGAATTCAAACGTAGTAGTGCGATTGCTTTATATTTTGCTGGAAAATCACAGCCAGCAATTGTTCGTGAGCTCAAACACTTTAATGTGAATAAAGTTTTTGTTTATCGCACCATCACTCGYTCGCAYCGCAAAACGTCAGGTTCGCATCGAATGGTTCGGAAAGTRAAAAAGCGACTTGRGCGAAATCCACGACGAAGTGCCAATCAAATGGCTAAAKAACTGYCGCCGCAGATGGGCRCTCTCCAATTGTTTTCACCGAGCCTGGCGTCAAAGTAAATGCGACATATTATCGGGAAAGTATTTTGGAGGCTGCTTTATAGAYGTGGGCAAACAAACATTTCGGTCGCAAACCATGGACGATTCAACAACACTCATYACCGTCTCACAAAGCRCGAGTGAACCAAGAATGGCTGACAAAGRACGTTCCGAACTTCATTACGACCACACACTGGCTCTCGAATTCGCCAGATGCGATTCCAATGGATTATTCTCTCTGAGCCATTTTGGAGAGCAAGGTCCAAAGTAAAAAATACACCAGCCTCGAGGTGCTGAAGAAAGCCATTGTCCGTGAGTGGGCCAAAATACCGGTAAGTCACATTCGGGCGATTCGTTTTTTGACCGTCTCAAGGCCGTAGTTAAGGCATAAAGTGGTCATATCGAGCAAAAGTGAATTGGTCCCGAATTTATGATTATTTTCACACATTTTGTAATTTAAAATAAATAAAAATTATTTTCCAAACCGAATTTATGGCTTTTTYAATTGGTTAYACTTGGAGTRCTGGRGGTTTAAAGAGGATAATCGAATAGTTAAATCCTTTGACATTTTTTTTTTTAAGAATCGAGATTTATGTATAGCAAAATTGTGTTAAAAAGGATGATTGTGTACACATTTCATTCAATTGTAGTATATTGACCTCTGTAAAGTATTTTTAAAGCTATATACAAGTACATTTAGTGTTGGTCATACTACATGGTTTACTAAATRTATGAATATATTGTACGTAGTCGTTCAGTAGACTTGGTGCCTAATCTTAACCATGTATATCGTATACAATTTATTAATGAAGAAATTATTTTATGAAAAACGTCATTCAACGTTTGCTGTAGAGCGAACAAATTTCTACTAGAAAAACACTGTTTCGAAGTTGTAGAGTGTTTTAGTTTGAAGATTAAAAAGCTCCTTATATAATATRTGCGAAAATTAAAATGCATTAATAACGGTTTAAACATAATAAATTGCTTTCTGTTGAATCCTTTGTTTTAGTTAAAAATTGAAACTACAGGGGATGCGCAATAAAGTAGTGACGTCTTAATATAGGTTGTAAAGATGTCCGTATATCCAAAAAGTCAGTGCATGAAGTATCTCTATTGTTCCGGAAACGAAATGTGGCAACAATGAAATCCTGAAGCCTAGAAACCWGTGTTATTTACATTTCTCTTATTACCAAGTGGACGACTCCAACAAAACAGCTTTACACAGGAAAGTATACCATGTCCATGCTATAGATCGGCGCGATCGCGCTACAAAACGGCTTTAACCTAAAACCTAYAAAGTGTCATAACTAAATACTAAATGGGGATATGAAACTGTTACTTGGCCTGGGCGAGCGGTACCTGTGAGCAAAAAATTTTGAAAGAGTGAGCTTATCCCCGTCCTCTAGGTTTAATGTTTATTCATTCACCCAACAAAAATATTGCAGGAACTACGGGTCAAAACTTTCATGAGCTCCCATATACTTAATATAAGGATTTTCTATTTCACAGTGTCTTTGCTTCATTGATTGGTGATTGTATATGGTGCAACTTAATGCAACCGAACGAATGTTATATAATATGTGGCATGATAAGAGACCTTATACTGAATATATCGGTTAGTGAATACTTATTCTCTTTCATTTGAGTTGAGTGGGGAGATGTATTGTACAGCACATGTATGTATATATAAAATTGCTTGTATTCCGATAATCTGGTTGGAAGCTTAGACCTTAAGGTATGTCACTGACTTTGATTTCTGCAAGTTGCAGGAGTACAAAATGTTCGGTTACGCGAGAACTTAGCCCTTAGCCCTTGACGTTGTTGTCAGTTTCGATGCTGGTTCCAAGATACACGAAATTACCTACGACTTCGTAGTTATAACTGTTAATAGTAAAATAGGTGTCTAATCACGCTGGCGACTGTTTGTTTAATGACAGGAGATATTTCGTCTTGCTCTCGTTCTGCTTCCTTAACCAGTTCCGAGAAAGCAGAACAACTGCGCGGGTATTGAGGCCAATAATATTAATATCATCGACAAATGCCAGCAGCTGTACACTCTTATTGAAGATAGTACCCGCTCAATTAAATTCTGCAGCTCGAATTATTTTCTCCAAAAGCAGATTGAAGAAGTCGAACGAAATCTGTCTGGTATCAAACGGCTCGGAGAGGTCCTTTCCGATCCTGACGGAGCTTTTAGTTTTGCTCAACGTCAGTTTAGCCAGCCGTAAATACAAAATTCAGACAACGCGGTTTCCCTTTTTGTAGATTGGGCGGAGCATTCTTAAGCTTAGCTTTCGTCCGACCATATTCTACAAATAAGCTGACGCATGCTCCTTTCCAGTTCTTCGCCGCTGTGTTTGAATAGGTATGTCGGCAGTCCATCGGCCCCCGTCGCGTTATTGTTTTTCAAAAGGGTAATTGCTATTCAAACTTCTTCATGATCAGGCAATAGAACATCTGCTGCATCGTCATCGATTGCGGAATCGGGTTCGCTATCTCCTAGCGATATGCTTTCAGTGCCATTCAGCGGGCTGGAGAAATGCTCTATCCGTAAATTTGGTATGTTCTCGGCATCAGCTATTAGATCACCTGCAGTGGTTCTACAAGAGTATGATCCAGTCTTGAGACCTTTTATTAGTCGCCATGGTGGCTAAATTTAAAGACCGTTGTGCCAAGGATTTATCCACCCTGGCGTTAAAGTCGCCGAGCACGATTTTGCATTGTGGCGGGGCAGCTCTCATATGTGCGACCCAAGTGCTCGTAGAAGCCATCAGAGCGTGGGCGCTAATCGAGGATATGTTTAAAAACTTCGGTTTGATGCAGATTGATTGTATTCATCCAACAGCTTGAATGTCAGAACTCGGGACGGAGTCTCTGTCCCAACACGAATCCCACACTGAATTTGCGTTCCTTTTTATGGCCCCTCACTTTAGTCTTGATCTCGACGGTTATGGTAGGTTTTACTATTACGAGGACGACAACCCGCTAGGCAGTGGCACCTTCCATCGATAATGCGGTTGCTATGGTCGTTTTCAAAATGAAAGTCCTTCATTCTAACCTGTCCTTTTCACTCGAAGGGCTTTTTACGTGGCAGGTCTCAAACCCAGTACACTACATTTCTCCCTCAATCTCGCCCTCGCCCAGAGGATACGGGTAGCCAAAGAACCCTTGCCGGAACTTTTAAACTTGATCTCCTTCAATGGACTGACTGTGAAATGAGCAATTTCCTCACGATTCTGCCTTATTTATTCATTGCCATCTTCTGCCCGTAATGCAACTATAGCTAAGCATCGCAATTTACCTACCGCGAGTTGCGCGTTTGTTGTCTCAACTCCAACTCTCAACTACAATGTCTGGCGATGGAATATATTAAGTAAGTTGCATTCCACTTCCAGTTGGAGAATGTCAAGGCATCGTGCAATTTACTTTCTTAAAATTTTAAGCAATATAAATCTCACGACTTGTTGAATATTTTAGTAGAGTAGAATAAGTAATTTTGCATCCTTGCGCTTTTGTCACTTTTGCTGCATAGCAAGTGATAACATTTTGGAATGAAAAGTTTTCCAAATATAGAAAGAACAGACTGAGACTGAGAGAAAACACTAAACTAAATACGGGATTGAAATTAATAGACCAGAACCATTGTAATGAAGTAAAAGTGGTTTTGAATGTTTGAACAGCGCACGAAAAAAATTTAATAAAAAAGTAAGAAAGTTKCGACCACTTTAAATTTTTAAATAAATTGGATTTACAAAATAARGATAATACGACTCTCAAGCTGATAGGTTGCAAGGGAAAAGTGTGCAAGAAGAATTTATTTTGAAGGAAATGTTTTCGATATATAATTAATATTTAATACCTTATTAAAAATTTTTAGAAATTTCTGTCTATATAAACCCATTATATAATTGGTAATGGTCTTTTTCGAAAAAATTCAACCATCTTTGAATTATTTGGARCAATCAGAAGCACTTGCTTGCCATCAAAAATTGTCACCGACCTGACATTCTGTAGGTTTCAACMCCTGAAATTTGATTCCGCTTACAAAATKTAATGGAACTTCTTTGCAAGCGCATAGTAAACACTAAAGGAGTCAAGTATGATTGTAATTAGAAGCATTTTCCTATACACCATATATAAACAGCCCCAACCAGAAAACACAAAACTTCAAGTCAAAATATGTTAATAGGGAATTAATGATCCTTTAATCTTATCTATTTACTTTAGTGTGGAGTAGTAATTTATTTATTTATAAATGTGAAAAAAAATAATACAATTATTTTTTACACGAAAAAAGGAGCACTGGCTGCCAGGACCTTCGGCTCGCTGGTGGATCTAAGGCTAGATGACTAATGTGGAGTAATTTTGAATAGTAAAAGGTGCTGTTGATTAATGAAACTGCATATGTTAGCTTTTGTGTAGGTGGATTCATAAACGATAGTTTTATTTCATATCCTCTTAAGCAATAATCTCTTGGAATATTAAGCCTCAGCATATTGTTTTGTAATAAAATAAAGGTATCAAATTAATTCAAACTAACCATAGACGAGGGGTTAATGGAGAATCCTACATCTGGATGAAGAGACTTCTCACCAAATAGTTAACAAGGAAAAAATAAAAATTATGTTTGTTTTAAGCCAAAATTTCTATTTATGATTTCTTTGTTTCAAAATCAATGAAATCAAAAAACATGTTTTAGTTAAGGTCAATACCAAATATTTTTATTTCAGAGAAAAAAATTTTCTTTTATATTTTATTACATTTAGTGGCAAATATTTATTAGCAGATATAAATTAAGGGAATATTTTAAATAAAATTTTCTATTAAAAAACGTTTTACACGAAATTTAATCGAAAATGAATTAAGAGTTAGTACAAATATCGCTTAAGAAAATATAAGAAAATATATACAAGCTTCTTCTATCTTGAAACTCATCAGTTTTCACGAAATAATAGCTATGTTTTTGTTATGTTGATTATTACTATGACAATTATTTAAAAAGGAGTAAGTATATATTTTAAAATTTTGCAGCTTTTACTTGAAATACCTACACCTATGTATGTTGGCTATTGCATTCGGTATCTTTATTGAAATATTTAAGTAATATGTGTACATAGACATTCAGAATCACTTACCAATATAATAGATTTTACATAGGTAGGTGAAACGTATATTTTGTTAAACATTGAAACGAAACTAAGGAAAGTCGTATACAAATTTTATGCATTGTACCTTATACTTATTATAGTAAATGTAAGAAATTACCCTCTTATATCGATGTCGGTGGCGAGAATTTACAGTTGATTCGTATTCTCTCACTAAACTTCATGCATTTAAATGGCGAAAGAAACCATACTTTATAGCTTGCAGGAATCTTGCCGTATTATTAAAAAAAAGCAGAAAATGCTTTACAGTTAATACTTTTTCTTGCAGTAAAATTAATTCGTAATTATAATAATCTGTTTCCTCAAGCTTTATTTATTATATATAGCGTTATTTGTTAGAAAATCTTTGAAAATTTGACGCTCTGTTCAAACCTTTAAGTCCGCGTATATTAAACCACTACTCTTTTCACCACTACTTTTTTACTCCGTGTCTGTGGGTTGTTGCATATTGCATCTGATTTATTATTACACTTAAATCTCGATTCGTTTTCATTTTGCTTTGCACTAAACAATGCTTTGCACTTAACATTTTGCCAATTTTCTTTTATTTTCTCGTGCATTGGTTTATTACGACGTTTGCAACACAAAGAAAAAAACCTTTTAGACCCTATAAAAATTAAACATAAGTTATCGGCAATCGGTGAGTCGATTTAGCTATGTCCTTCTGTCTCCTTGCCCGTCTATTTGTATATATGCTCACTATTCCTTCAATGTTTTAGCTGTCGCTCTAATATTTTGCACACGTCCCTTTCTATTTAAGAAGCTGCGGCTCTATAGCACTAATTYTTTTGTGGAAAACCTTTTTATTTGTGAAAGTTATTACGTATAATTTCTGTGCAATCGTCCGCTTTGCATCATAAATCATGCAGTACAAACGACGGAAAAGTGGCGCTACAACCTCAGCTCGTAAAAGTAACGTAACAAGTACATACGTACATGTGCATTCTCTTGTATGCAATTACATTTACGCACTYGGTTGCCTTTTACGATAGTGAACTTTTTTCGACATAATCGTAGAGAGAGTACGAATTGCCATTCTTAACGCCGATATTTACAACAAGGGCTCAACTGTGTATTTTCAGAATAAATGTGATATGGGAAAAAATACATTTTAGCAACAAGTTACAAGAATATTCAAATTTCCCATTATTTACAGATKAGTATTCTACCTTTGATATTGAGAAATAATTTAAAAATAAAGGCATTTCCGTTGAGCACCTATTACCCAAACATTGAACCTCAGATAAATATGTATCTTCGTGGTAAGCTTAGCGCTAGTTTGATAAGTAATGTTTAGCATAGCGCTCTTAAAGAATGTCTCAACTAGACATTTTGTTCAGAATGATTAAGTAACTCAAATTAGCCTTTTTTCAATGTCATTACTATTTTCTTACAGCCCGGAGAGATTAAATTTTACTTCCAAGAAATTATTAGAGGGCTTTGCGGGAACTGCTGTAAAAATTGACGTTGGGCGTGGCACCGCCCACTTTTTGGTTAAATCACATTTCTGACATAAATGACGATCAACATGTGGGCCAATCAACATCCGTGATCATCGAAACTGTGCGTGCATTCATCGAAAATCGGTCGCAATCATCACTGAAATTCGTGGAAATGGAATTGAACATCTCCAAGACATCGATTTATCGCATTTTGATCGAACATTTGGGATTACGAAAGGTGTGTGCACATTTAGTTCCGCTTAAACTGACTGACGACCAAAAAATGCTCAGAATCCAACATTCCATAGACGCTTGTCACCGATTATGTAACTAAAAATCACATTTCATTAACCACTCCTCATATGGCACCGTGCGACTTCTTCCTTTTCGGAAAAATGCATTTGCCCATGAAAGGAARAAGTTATGCAGACGTAGAGGCTATTCAAAAGTCTTGCAGCGGCATCCTGGCAGCAAAAAGCTGTATTGATGCAAAAGGAGACTATTTTTCAAAAAATAAATTGATTTTGCCAAAAAACGTTTTTTTTTGAAGTTCTGTTAACTTTGGAACATACCTTGTACAAAATGTCCTTTCTCACTTATATACAGAAAAGCGGTGGAAATGGACTGGAACTTGCATGAAAAAAAAAAACGGGAAAATCAGCGCGTCGATCTCTTAACTTCTAAAGTAACATTAAGCTTGCAAATATAATTAACATAATTAAATAACATTTACCATTTCTCTTGTTCCGATTATTACCAGGTGAACCCTAGAATGAGTATCACGAAGTCACCTTAACCAATGGAAGAACCGTTTGAAGACGTAACGGAATCTATTGAAGAAAAATTGCAATTTATTGATACCTTGTACCAAATTCGAGCACATACATTCTGCACTCWGCAGTTTGTCAAATTATGATTCCCTGACTGCGCTGTCACTTATCTCGGTGCGTCCGTTCAACGTGCAATACGGTGGCTCTGGACTGCTCTGTCTGCAACAGCGGTTTCAGCCTAATTGCTATGAGCAAACGAGCAGTGCATACATTTACTTAAGTGAGGGCAGGCATCCGATAGTGTGTATGAGTGCTTATTTGTTTTAAGCTGGCATGCCCAAGGGGCGGTGTAAAATCAYGGATCCATCACTCATTCTTAAGTTCAATCTATTAGCTTCAACACGTAATGCATTTAAGTTCCGCTACATTTGTGGTTGTTCATAAATGTTACAACTGCAACCAGATTACTGGTAACTTGAAATACGTTGCTGCGCTCAATTACCAAAAACGTAATCTGCAGCCCAATCACCCACTGCGAWATAGCACAYAGGATATCTATATGTAAAGTACGGCTATCTCTCATAATGCAGTAATAATGCACAAATTTTCCTCTCTTTCTTATTATTTTCTTATTATACGAGTAAAGCTTATTGAATCTAGTCCACCCGAGTCTTCCGCTTTTATGTTTTGCTTAAAAAGTTCTTGAGATATCTAACCACTCTTTTGTAAAATTTACGATATTGAAACCATACAAAGTACAAAGATTTAAAACAACTAATCTTATCTTCAGACGACTGTGATTTCACTCCWGTATACCTATCCGTCTGACTTCTCTATAATTTTCTTATTGCGAAGTTTTCACGCGTTCAGTTACACGTATTTTCATTAACTCTTCCACTAAAATTCAAATAAAGAGTTTTTATAAATTTGAGCTGGTTTCGCAAAGCCTCTTGAATGTAACAAAATGTTAAGTTAAGTAATTTAAAGCTTTAAGGCATAACAAACRGAATAAAAGAACCTTAAATCAATGAGGTGAATATCTTTTTTTGGGATTGAGATAAATTGCTTTCAAGGCACTTTTCGTACATATGTTTAACTCATTATACAAATTGCTTCTTGATTTGTATAYCAGAACGTGGAAGACAAAARAGAATTTAAATTGTGTTATATAGSAAGTAGGCGTTGTTGTCCGATTTCACCCATTTTGCCACTGTATAGGAATTTTGAAGGAATGTTATCTACTTAACATAGTTGAAATCGGTCGAGCGCGTAACGAGATATGTGGTTTCATGTAAAAGAGCGGTTCCACGACCATTGTCCAAATTTGACCCCGGATCAAAGAGGCGGAGCCGCGACAACTTGTTCAAAGTTTTAAGCCGCTGCCTAAACTTGGGAAACGAAAAAGGTTTTGTTTGAACGCACTTTGTGTATGGTATATACGCACAATTTGGCGAATATAAAGAAATTGTACGATCAGTGTGAAATATACGTAATCGTTCAATTACTTTGTTCTTCTTTCTTTCTTGTTGTTCTTTCCAGTAAAAACATCGCCTTTGCGGACAATACGGATGGCAAAATAATTTCATAGACTGAAATGAGCGCATAGGTCAGTAGCTCCAAGTGTACACTTAACTATAATGGAATTAAACAGYAGTATGTGCTTTCTTTTCTTTTTTTTGCAAGATAAAACATATTATCTTCACTTCTAAAAATTGAGCTAACAGTGTTATTAAAACCTAAGCTATATTATATTGTGTGTCGGTTAGTAGTGATACTAACAGGAGCTGAAAGATAAAAAATCAAAAAGGGATAAACTGTAACTTTCAGCTAGCWGGAAATTAAAAATACATAATCATAATATTTATAACTTTCTTAATTCGATTATCGAACTCGGATTATAAATGGAGTTAATCATGGTCAGCGAATAGATACCTAAATAAACTACCTGAATGAAAGGAATCTGTGTCAGCGCTGGTTAACATGATGTGACTATGAAAGAAGTGTGAAAGGGTAACCATCATGCTGCATATATCAGCACCATAACCATAATCTTTTTCACCATCTGCAAGAGCAAGAGCTAAAAATAGTAATATAAGTTCAGCAGATCGGCGCTAATGGCGAAATCATTGAAATCAAAAATCGAGAATTTTTATCGAAATGTGTCTGTCGATGAGTGAGTTGCGGGTATTTACATAATGTGGCAATTGTATTCATGTGGTAAAATTGTAAACGACGTTCTAAATTATGTTTAAATTTGTATTTAAGAGACAAGAAACCAAATAACAATTTATCACAAGTTTACGGTTTTGGACAGATTTTGAGTTTGCAATTGAAATTAAATTTTTTGCACAGGGGGTTGGTTCTTCGGCTCATTAACTTTAAGTTCACTGGAAAAAGAAGTTAACAGTATGCAAGTTGACAAGGGCTTTCCAAAGTAAACAGGACTTAAAAAAAAAAAACAGAACAAATGTGTTTTTCGGCGAAATCAATTTATTTTATTAAAAATATTCCGCGAGTGTTTTAGCTCGTTGGCCGATATGGCCAGGTGAATACGTGGAGTGGTTAATGGATAAAATGTGATTTTTGCTCAAATAATCTGTCACTGTCTCTTATACACATCTAGATGTGTATGGTGAATACGTGGAGTGGTTAATGGATAAAATGTGATTTTTGGTTACATAATCGGTTATAATGATGTAATTCGAATGTTAGATTCTAAGCTATTTTTTGTCATCAGTCAATTCGTGCGGAACTAAATGTGCACACAYCTTTCGTAATCCCAAATGTTCCATCAAATTATCACATTTTTCGATGTCTTGGAGATGTTCAATTCCATTTCCTTGAATTTCAGTGATGATTGCGACCGATTTTCGATGAATTCACGCAGAGTTTCGATGGAATTTCTGGTCTTCACGGATTTTTCTTGACCCACATGTTGATCGTCCTCACGATCACTTTGAAAACGTTGAAACCACTCATGCACCCTGCAACGGAACAGGCAATCATCGCCATAAACTTTTTTCATCAATAGAAACGTTTCCGTAAAAGCTTTTCCAATTTTAAAACAAAATTTTATGTTGGCTTTTTATTCAAAGCTCATTTTCGAAGCGATAACACCAGCATATTCACAGTTAAAAGGCAATAACTTCACTTCCAATCAGTGAAATGTCATGCAATTCTTACTKGACAATCGATAAGGTTAACAGATTCTAACCCACCAGTTGACATAAAGATGGCGCTTAAATTTACAGTGTGCTTAAATCGGCTGTTGATAGCAGCAAAATCAATTTCCTACGGGATTCCGACCCAAAACTCACAACTTATCTTGTACGTGAATGGTTGTTRTGGAATTAAAAATAAGTAAAATAAGTCCTTAGGTCCCGCAATCACCATACATTAATTCTATCCAAAATATCTGGAACTTCTATTAAAACCGTTTTCGAAAACAYCGAGCTTCCTCAAAATAAGGCCAAAAAACTGCATAATCGAATTAGTGTGTCAAAATATCCGGACATAATGATGGGAATCGAGTGGGGAGCATACGTCGACGTTTACAGATAATAATTGCAACAAAATGTAGGCCAAAAACCGGTAAAATTTTAATTTCTGTTGATTTATATAAATAATCATTGGTGTACGTAAACTTTTTTGAAATGAATTAGGTGCGTTTTAAGCTTTAGCATTGATTTTTTTTTCATTGGTGTAAAAAAAAAAAAAAATATTTTGTATAATATATTTAATGTTAAATATACATATCTTGAAATGGATAGAAAAAAGCCACACAATTTATTACGGTGGAATATGTAAAACTTTTGACTCTCTATATTTGCAATTAAGTAGGTTAGGGTAAGGTTAAGGTAGGAAGTGGGTTAAGTGATGGAAAACTGTTTTATGATATCTTGAGTTAACTGAACACTATGAAGTGAAATGAAAGTTGTTGATACAAAAAATTACTTGATAAAAGTCGTTAAAGCAATTCCCCCCATTCGGGGCCGAATTAAAAAGTAAAACACAGAAACCGAGGACAATGTTTCCAAGAAATGTGTGCTTTTTTTTTTAATGGTGCGCACGTATCAGCCTGTTTTCTATAATATTTATAATATTTAACACTAGATTGCCTAAGCTAGTCATTTTGACTGCTTTCGAATTTCAATTAAAAAATAGTGATTTAAATAATGACACTCCTTCTAAAAATTGTGTAACTTTTTCTKCAACACATAAATGGATTAATTAATCATTGTTTTTGCCCCCTCCTTCACTTCCAATATATACATATGTGTGTGTTATACCTACATTGCCGAAAGGCAGTTATTTTGACTGCTTCAGGCAATAGAGGTATAACTAAGCTTCCGTCTTTCTAGCGTTACGAAATTATATATATATATATATATCCGATTGCTCCGTACATATTCTCTACCAACCTAGGCGTATACCTTACTCTTAAATTGCCTTAAAATCGTAAAGTTCMATGCTGACTCATGAATAAGTGACTGTCATCGAAATCATGGGAAGTATATACGTGAGAATCATAAAAACGTCATCATAACTGTAAAGGAATATAAAAGGAAAACAAGAAAAACTTTAACTTCGGCTGCACGAAAGCTAATAAACCCTTCACAGACCCATTTATTTTAGTAACTATGTGTTCAGTTTTTATGGAAGCTATATGCTATAGTAATCCGATGT
>NW_017537097.1:0-4461 GCF_001853355.1 Bactrocera latifrons | reverse complement strand
CAAATGTGAAAGTTTTCCATACAAGAACTTGATTCCGATCGCTCAGTTTGTATGGCAGCTATATGTTATGGTGGCAAGATCGCAAATAAAAAATGTGAAATAATGYAAATCAAAGAAGATGCGAAATTTAAATATATTTCATTAAATGTTTTGCAATTTGATGCATAGTAGAATAAATTTAAAATTACAAATGATTAYTATTATGTATTAATTRAGAACTAACAGGCTTAATTCATCTTATTAAATATTGAAAGATCAAAAGTCAGTTGTTTTAATATACCATAAAATCATAAAAAAGGATTTAAGTRGTTTCACTGGAATAAGTTGGTCATCCCATTATCTCTGTTACCCATATTCTTGCTGAGAAGGGTCATCAGACTACTCTGTGTAGCATACAATGCGAATACCATCTTTCRCCGGTTGTAAAGAAGAGCAACATGGGACATGAAAGCATATTTGAGCAAATGACCAGATTGCAAAGCTTACTCATGCGTGCTTCCAACGGCGATAGCGTGAGGGAGTCATAGCCAGTTAAATTGAGGGTTTTTAGAGGCAAAATGTTCGCACACAGTGAGTTGACCTTACATGTACATATGTGATCAATGGAAAGGTTAGGTATTTTATTTATTTTCGTCTCATTTTGGGGTTACTGCTGCAGTCCTTCGCTGTGGTTTATTAACTAACCTGACGATGAATATCGCTATTAGTATACTCTGAAGCGGTTATGCTCAGCGTTGTTAAATTGCGAAATTTTGCAATATAGTTCACCAAAAGACCAATATAATTGAGCGTCACCCTGAAACTGGATACCATAGCTCCATTACGGAAAAATTCCCTAAAAAGAATGTGAAAAAGCAAAGGATTATGGAGTTAATAGGAGTGCCTTAAAAGGGAACCATCATTAAGGAATTTTTGAGAAATTCATGGGAGASTGTAATTAAATATTTTAGAATGTTTTGCGGGGAAATTTAAGCAAATAATGTTATGAAAATTAAAAGGTGTATGGTCTTTGATTACATGTAGGTTGCTACCAKAATGACCTTCAATTTGAATAACTATTTACATTTGCCTAACTCTCGCGTGTTTGACAATGTTTTCGTTCTAATTTTTACCTCGCTGTTATACATTGCTGTTGGCATTCCATATATGCGAGTAGTGATTATCAATTTTGGGATAAAAATAAATTTGCACAACTACCGCACCTTCAACCTCAATTTATGGTGATTTCGTTTCAAGTTACAATTTGTATACATAAATCATGGGGAAATTACAAAAGCCATATAATTGCAGACAAATGGCTGTTAAAGGTTAACTAATGAAGTTTAAATAATTCAAMAGTTTTTTGAAATATAATATTTTTGTTTTATTATGTTAAAGTTATATACTTTTATGTTACTTATAGTATATAAGTCCGCTTACTCTCTATGAGAGAAGCGCTTATACTTTATACTTATTATTGCCGTCGTCATAACAACCTAAACGWCAAATTGCCACCAAAATCATGCCGCCGATTAATATCGGCCACAGGATTTGTAGYCATAACGGTGGCATGAATGTTATGTCATCGTTGCTGCAATAGAGAGAAGGGGAAAAAGGGCCGTTTAAATTTGAAAATTAACGCTTAAAATAATGAACAATTAGACGTCAGCATGACAACCGCTCAGGGAAAGCATRCGGTTATATAAACTTACGTTGTCATAAATAGCGTATTGTGTGACGGTGCGTATGTGTATGTTGATATTGTTCAAAGCTGTTGAATCGCCAATAACGCGGTTGTAAAAAAAAGTCCATTATTTGCATTCAATTAAAGGATTTATGTATTTTTAATACCCAAATTTCACTTCAACATCTTTGTTGTAAAAGCTAATTAACACTTAAATACTGGGATATTCAATTTTCATAAGTAAAATTGTAATCATGGATGGATGCAAGCTCACTATTGATGTGTGTGGCTTGGAGTTGATACGTTTGCACACAATTCCTTTCCTATTCCGACTGCTGCCTTAAAACGGTCCAGTTGTTCCAATTAAAAGCTTTGCAATAGCTCATAACATCATCCCTGCCAATCTCGCAAAACACATAGCAATACTGTTTTGATCGGCAGACCTGGCTGAGCAATGTTTGCGCCCACTCACCGTGATTCGACCCCGACATTTTTCAATTAACATTTATTGATAAATATATTTCCTTTTGTTGGTTCAAAAAACTTTTTTTTTCAAGATAAGGAATTCATTTTCCCTTTATTCATGTTAAAACTCATTGAATTTTATTAAATATAGCTTAATTAGTTTTAAAAATAATAGAATTTAAATACGTCTCATGGAGTATCTGTGGGTTGGAAGCACTCCATATTCGACAATTTTGGTTGTTTATGTTGCCGTTCAAATCGAAATGGGCCTCCTCAGACATGAAAAGACAGTTCAACATGTTTCCATCCTCTTCCACAATTTGAAGCATCCTCTGGAAAAATTCCAAGCGAATCGGCGAATCGGCAAGTCTGCAGCGGAATTTTATATGGGAATAAGTCCAAATCTTTGTGCATAATTGACTGTAATTTTAGTTAAATGTAAAGGTCAATCTGCAAAATAAAAAACAAAAATTAACCACATTCATTAAATAGAAAAAAAAGTTATTTAATTTTTTTTTGGTAGCGGCTTTCATCAGCCACCCTTTCATCAGTTCTGGTAAGAAAGGGTTTGTACTTGTGAAGGGTACGATTGAAGTTAACGGAGTTTGTGGTTTTTATTAAATTTAAGGTAAGTTGGATCCCTTTCTGTGTAAAAGTTAAACCAAATAAATCTTTTCAGMTTCTAAAATCAACATCTGTAACATTCGTAACTAAACTTTTAAATGATACTACACTATAAAGTATTTACAAGAAAATATATTTGCACAAAATATTTGCTGTGCCGTTAGTAGACGATAAGTTATAGATAAAAACAAATTTTGTATCAATAATTATTTGACTGAGGTATGCATATATGACGGTAGTGACGTTCAAATCAAGTACAAAAACGGGGAAAAATCGTACGCGTAGACTTTGTAAATGTGAAACCATACATTACATTTGCAGGTAATGGGATTTCTATTCGCGTTTTTCTGCGGCAAACCGAAGATAAAGCAAATAAACAAATTAGTTTCCTTCATAGGCCAAATACTTAACGAAGTGCTCTAGTAATTAYTTTTACGCCAACATAAAATTTATTATTTGRATGCAAAAATGTTATTTGAAAACTTTGACTATTTCAACTGGCTTATGGTTAACAGGTCATAACTAAAAATTAAGCAGGAGGTGAAGTCATTTTAAACTCACTTAAAATTTATACAACAGAGACTTAATCAAACGTCTAGTCATACTCAAGTACATGTGTTTCCATTGCAGCTATGTACTGATATGCTGTTATTATACCCGGAACAGGGTCTATTTATTAAGTTTGTCACGAAGTTTGTAACACCCAGGAGGAAGGGTTGGAGACCCTATAAAGTAYATATATAAATGATCAGTATGTCGGGCTGAGTCGATTTAGCCATGTCCGTCTGTCTGTATATATACGAACTAGTCCCTCAGTTTTTAAGATATCGTTTTGAAATTTTGCAAACATCATTTTCTCTTCAAGGAGCTGCTCATTTGTCGGAACTGCTGATATCGGACCACTATAACATATAGCTGCCATACAAACTGAACGATAGGATTCAAGTTCTTGAATGGAAAACTTCCTCAATTGACGATATATCTTCACGAAATTGGGTATGAGTTATTTTTTATAGCCATTATTTCTATATCATAAGAAATTATTTAGAACGGCTCACCATAGCAYACAGCTGCCATACAAACCGAACGACAGGAATCAAGGGCCTGGAAAACTTTGTCATTTGACGTGATATCTTCACGAAATTTGACATGGATTACTGATTAAGGCAACAATATAATCTCCATAAAAATTCCGTACAAACTGAACATATAGTTACCAACAGAAATGCACCTGTGGAGGGTATTTAGCTTTCTTGTTATTTATTCAATTTAAGTTCGCGTGAATATTAGAATATAAAATAAATTTAAGGTTCAGAGTCTTTGGCGCATAGAGTGTAATAATAAAAATAYGTCCACATGAAACAAACAATTCTGAGAATGCGAGAGCAGAGCAAGCGAGCTATTTGTAGAGGTGGTAACGTGTGTATATGGTACAAAAGTACTTTCACGCAGTATTCGAGTGGAGTTTTAAAAAGAAATGAGTGCAATTCAATTCACTTCAGCACGTCTTGTTTTAAGTAAGACTTTAAAAGTGGTTTCACCTTAAATCTAAATACCCACTTTGTTACTAGTAGCATCTAAATTTTTTCAGGCAACATTGTATTAAAAATTTTGTGAGAAATAAGCTGCCGACAGATGTTCAGGCGATTCGCATATTTATTATTGTTTTTGACATACATTTAAAAAGATATAGAGTTTTACTACATCAT
>NW_017537096.1:182821-196527 GCF_001853355.1 Bactrocera latifrons | reverse complement strand
TGACTGTTGCACAATACACGGCGTAAGCATCATTCAACTGTGGCGGAGAGTGTGCCTTTGTTGGTGTTTTCAGCGAAATAATTCTTTTTGTTTGCTTGTTTTGTTTGCATTTATTTTTTTGTTTCGTTTTTTGAATTTCTTCGTATTTTTATTGTCGCTGCCTCTTTATGGCATAATCGACAAGCGCTTGCTGTTAAACAGAAAATTATTTGTCAATTAAAATGCAACTGAGGCGATGGCACTCTGTAACTGTGATAAACTGTGACAAAGCTACATAATAACAAAAGAAGATGCAAAAAAGAACAACAAAAGCAAGCATTTTTTTTAATCTAGCTAGCAGCTCATTTTCATTCTTTAATAAAATGTTTACACAGTTGGCAACTCTGCCACAGAAAAATACTTTATATTTTTAGGTTTCTTAATTTACTACAGTTCTCATTGCTCGCCATGTTATAACACTGCTTTCAATTGTATGTTAATAACCATTTGAAAGAGATATCACTCTCCCTGAAGAATGTCCATAATTTTATTTCTTTAGTTTTAAGATGCTAGTGGCATATTTTGGAATACCCTTAAAATACTGTACATAAGCGACTAACAACTCATTTCGGCTGTACACGTGCATTGCCTCAACTTCCAACAAATATTATAAACAACAATTTGCAACATATCTTGCACAAAATTAACGCCGCCAAACAGACAAATTGTGACAGCAGTTGCCACTTAATACTCGCTAACGAATTGATATGTTGACTAATTACGTAGCGAGTGCTCACGTCAGAAACAAAATTAAAATTATGAGCTCAGCGAAGTGCAATTTTAGTAGGTGTGTCCCTTGAGTCGCAGCGACTAACCGCCGGCAGATAAAATTACATTCGCGCACTTGCTGAGCGAGTTGTCAGGCAGATAAATGCAAAAAGCGCACACAACTTGCATAAGCCCGGCCACAGAACTCATTCAAACATACTGGTGGCTATAATATGTGAACCATAATGCATTTGTAACCTTAAGTCAAACAGTTGCCTAGGTTTCTTTTTACACATTTTTACGAGAAGCTTTTGGTTGTTTTCTTTGAGCTAATTTTAATGTCTCGTAATTTTTTATATCCATCGTTGGCACATTTCAGCATAAAACAACACTCACGATCCAAACGTACATTAATATATACATTGCATATATGTATAATATACTATATAAACATATGAATCGTTTCCTAGTAATCTCTTAAGGTGCCACGCTCGGCTTCTCTCAACTGCCGAGGGGCTAATGCATTGTGTCAACGTTCCCTACACTTTGGCAGCAGAGAAGTATACTTAGCGGTAACTTTGCTGGCCAAGATGAATCACGAGGAGCCACAAATATTGTCGCTGCGGGGTGATGGCGTCAACACGCATAATCTGGTCTAATTTTTACCTAAGCCGATTTTGTTGAGAAAGATTGTCGCTTTTTCTAATATTTTTGGTAAAAAAACTACTAATTATAATAAATAGTTAGTTATAATGTCCAACACTGATAGTTTGTTATGTTTTGTTTTTGGAAGACGAAGAGGAAATCTGCTCGTATGAAAATAAATAAATGATACTTGAAACATGCTTAAAATCAAAGTGGAAATGAAAGACTAGTACGGCAAAAATTATTTAATCTAATAGAAAATATACGCTGAATAAAACCTATAATTAAATTAAAAAATTTCAAAAACCCTCAAATATTTTCCGTCCGACTCTGAAGTGCAAGCTGGCACATAATCACGGTTCATTTTATCTTAAGTCGCTAAAAAAGTATGTATGATATGGCCTCTGGCGTTTCCTTCTAATATTTTCTAAGCTTTCCATGATGAAATGGCAAACCTTACTGGAGGAAAAAGTTCTGGAAAAAATAGTGCGTCATTTGCTATCACTATCGGTCTGCTTTAGTACAGCCATATTGAAAACCCTTATACAAATATACACATATATACATACATATATACTCACCCTATAAATGTGAGTAAGCATATAAGAACAACATTTTCTGTCACTGTGGTTGCATTCTATTTTGGTACTTCAACAACAATTATACATTAATTAAACGTAGTTTGACATCTCAGTTTCTTTTGAGCATCTTCGCGCATGCATTGCTGCAGCGGTACAAAATAAAAATGCATCACCAATACAATTGCGATTGGACGACGCAACGTTTGATGAAATGTCACTGTGTAGAGTTAAAATATATTTAGTTATACAAGTTACATGTGTCAACATTCCACGGTTGACCCCTCTTGAGCTATTTTTGCTCGCAGAGATTTTAAACTATGGAGAAAGTGAGTTTTAATAGTTTCCATGGAAATTTACTGACACAAATTTACGCTTAAGGTTAATAAGGAAATAAATATAAAAATATCTAAAATTATTAGTAAATTTACAATTTCACTCTATGAACTTAATGTAGGTATGTAAATAATTTATATGCTCATATATTTTTTGTTGTAAAAATATTAATTACAACGTCCAGGCCGCTGAGTGATTTATTGACAATTGCTTTGCATACAATTCCATTGTCATTTGTAAGTCATGGCCAAAAATGGAGGAGCAATAACAGTATTTATATTAACACAAAACTAAAGTATTTATTTCTATTAAAGAACTCACCTGTTGGCTTGAGTAAAAATTATTAAATAACAATCGAAGCTTTATAATCATGTTCATAATATTTTTGGCAAAGAGCTTTACGCTTAACGCTTTAAGCAGATTATCTTTCCCCTTTTGATATTTGTTTCTATTTATTTAGTTTCTAATATTTATAAACAAAACCCGTAGTGCATATGGTTATGTAGCAAAATAAAAATATATTTTTATATTATTTTTTCCTCCTTTCTTGTTTTGTTATGCTCTGTGCCACTCATAAATTAATTTCTGCCTGCCGTCGTAAAAATGTTTTGCATATTAAGTGAAATCGACGGCTAATCACTCCTTCTGTGTCTTTATATATATATATATATATATATATGATATAATATATTAATATTAAAACCACAAATATATAACCGTTTATGAATATGTAAAGCCTGCTGTTTGGCAGCATGTATTAAGTCATTTACGCGCGTTAATTTGAATATGAATGAAGTAGCGTTATGTCACTGAATGTTTTGACTTTTTATTATCTTCAGATTTTATTACAAGCATCTGTGGTGTAATCCTGTCAAAATTGTTGACAACCTTAAACAAATGATTTTATGATGAGATTTGTTTAATGCTTTTGACAGCCTTCACTTTGGCACCTCAAATAAATAGTGCCAAAACGAAACCTTTATAAATCATATATAAGTCGCACATCGTTTGCTCCTCTTTCTAGCATTTTATTAGATTTTTACCATTAAATGTTTAGGTTCGAAATATTGCCAACGTTCACTTGCTAAACCTTAATTCTATTACCATTACGCGCCGAAATGTAGGCAATTTTTAACATAACCGATTTATATTATGTAGTGTTTTCTTTATATCAGAGATCAAGCAAATGGGGTATATTTAGTACTCACAATTATATCAAAATATGGTTTGTTTCAATATTATATATTTATTACTAAATATTTTTTTTTTTACCACAAATATTTTCGGATGCTAGTATTACATAGATTTTTTTCACATTTTTGTAAAACAAATTAGTTGATTTAGTCTTTGGCGCAGATAAATGAATACAACATTTTTGAAAAAATTTTATTTTCAATATTACTTTGTATGGAATGTATTGAATTGAAATGGAAGTAGTCAATACTCGTGCGGTTACAGAGAAAAAAATGTAAAAAAAGTTCAAGGCAAAAATAATAACTTTGCAAAGATCAAGTACAATGTCTTCATCGAAACAACCCACACTGTTTCCATTTGTTACTACTACTACACCACGAAAACTTTCAGTCCATCAAGTTCCTCATTACAGCGCTGCCATTTTCAGCGAAACGAAACCAAATCACTAACTTTCATCCGTCGCGAATGAAAAAAAAAAAATAAAAAAAGTAATCAAAGAAAATCCTGCTTTCATATCCAGTTACAGCATTCGCTTGCAACATGAAAAATGAAGCCAGTTGAAAGACTGGCATGTGCAAAAGCGACGAACGCAGAGGCGATCGCAGCAACAATTTATTTTCATTGTCCAGAATATTACTTAGTTTGTGTTCGCAATTTTACAACATTGTGTTGTCAATATGCTGCTGTTGTTGTTATTTTTGTTTTTATTGAAGGCAAAGCAGTGCCAAGTTCACGTACGGTGCACTGATAAAACGAAAGTATATTGGTTTTTTATTAAATTTTTTATAGGTTTATAGTAATTTGTTACTAAACAAGATGACGAAAAAATTGAATTTGTTCCACAAATATCTTTACTATTCTAGTCTTAACACTATTTTACTTTCTTTCAATCAATGTTTCTTATTCAACTTACCCTCATTTTATTATTTACTTAGTAGATGTCCAAAAAGTAGTCAACTTTTTAATTTAAACCTAAAATAACCAATTCTAATATTTCATTGTACACATTTAGGCGCTTTGTTAAATTTAGTGGGTTCACGCACTCAAGTCTCCCCTTCTAAAACTACTAAAGTTAGCGTGAAATTTATTACAAAATTAGTTCCTTAGAATTAGAAGTTTTTTAAAAGAGATGTTTACTACGTTACTAAAATTTCATTTGATTTCACTGACTTGTTTTGTGTTATACCAAAGTTTAGTCTTCCATTTCTTGACAACTAAGTATTTTGTCTATATATATCTTAGGTTCGCGAGTTCCTTATTTGAAGTAGTCTGTTACACTACTTTACATAATTCTAATCCTCATTATGATTCCATCATTAAATCCATCATTAATCATTCATTAAATCATTTAAATATATTTTTTTTTCAAGAAGTTATAAAAACATATTAACAAAAGATTCTGAAAAATAATAAAAATCGGTTTAAAATCCTTGGCAATCTCGAAAAAAAGAAAACAAAAATCTACTATAAGATGGTTTAAAAGACCGATATTTGCTTGCGTCATCGAATAAAAATAATAAGTTAGCTCTGTTAGTTATTCCTTCAATAACATGATTAACGGGAAACCTTTCGGTTACAATAAGCATAAATTTCTAATTGACTCCGCAAAGTTCTTAGAGACAGACATGTAAAAAATCTTTGGTCAACGCTAATGATCATTTCATCAATGAAACGTGCATGAGCTTATCATTCAAATGGAGGCCTGCTGATCACAGGCTTAACCATCAATTGGTCAACTCGATTATTATGAAGTTAGGATTGTTAATATATCTTATAACAAAGTTCAATGAATATTAATAAAAACGAGAACATTTACTTATTTATTGTGTTTGTAAATATTAACCACAAGTCACCATAAGAATTTGAGAAATATACTCATAGTTTTCACATTAAATTCTATGTCAAAACCAATGGGAGTATAAAGCAGAGAAAACATAAGGAAGGAACCTACATATATATACATATATATATAAATACACACAACGCACATAATTATTAAGCTTATATCTGTATATTTCAGTGCAAAAGTTCCTTTTATATAACTAAAATAATTGAAATTTACTTGATTGACAATTGCTTTGCATACAATTCCATTGTCACTTGTAAGTCAGTGCCAAAAATGGTACGGCAAATATGTCAAAAGTGGTGCAGCTGCAAGCAACTACATGAAAAAACAATAACAGTACAGAATGCAGCGATATTTGGCGGGCGAGACATTTATCACTTCTGCGAACTCAGATCCTTATAAAGCATAAAATAGGTTGACTCACTCACTTGCCGATGATGGCATTGCTTATCCAGATGAAAACGCGCATGCGCAATAACTCACAAATGTATTTAATGTATGGCGCTATTGGCGATGCAGAACATTTGAGTAGGTCGAGTCTCTAAAATTATGCGTTGGTGGTGGATCAGCGAGTGACATTATTGATCCAACGCAAAGATATGCGCCCGTCAGGGGCGGTGATAAGCCACCGATGTAACGCACACATGCATTCATTCAAATACAACGATATTTATGCAAATTCAAGCGCGTCCCCTATCAGAAATGCTAGGCTGTCACGTCGGCGCATCATAAAGCGGTAAAAGCAAAATACAATAAAATTATGCAACACCTTATGCCGTGACCGATTGCATGCAAATGACGTTTCGTTGTGCCTGCATAATAATTGGCCGTCAATATGGTTACATGTGTCCGTGTGTACATTAAATGCAAATGAAATCAATTTCGGTGTGGCTTTTGTGCCGCCAAGACCAGCCAGTCATCAATTTGAAAGGCAATTTTTGTTCAAGTGTGGTGATTTCGTGTTTCGCAGGCGACAAATGATTCCTACCGATGACCATTAAATTGTTGTCGGTTAATTTTTTGGCTTTTATTTGTTTTATTATACCGTACAAAGTATAATCAGTTACATAATTCGCAATTACAATTCGTGTGAGTTAATTTTATTGCTTTTTTATAGAGAAAAAATTAGGCATGGAGAAAGTCTCCTGGCTGTTGTAAGAAAAATATTATACCATAATCAAAATAAGAACTATTAATCTTCGCAAACGTACGCATGAACAACAAAATATTATGTCTAAAGAAACAAAAAAAAAAAAAAAATATAAAAAAAAACATTTTCTTGATGAAGCTGAATTTTAAAACAAAAATCCGGCTTAGTGCAGTAGCTTTTCACAATTCATGCTTTCGGCTATCAGCGCAGCTGCTTGCTTTATACGTGCCACGTTCATCAAATAGCATTCATCTGAGCTTATAATACAATAACACTGCTTAAATTACAATTAGCTGAGCGCATAAGCACGAAAGCAATAATGAAAACAAAACGTAGGAGGGCTTGCACATTTGTAAAAAGGTACAGACGGGGAGTTATTCGTAAGCATAAAAATGCATGTGTTCTCATACTGAAAAGGCTCATATTTCACTATATCGTAAACCGAATGCTTGTGAGTGCACATAAGTGAAAAAATATGAGCTTTTTGTTGCAGTATGTTGGTTCCAAATTTTTTTTCTGCAGCGGTATTAGCTCTTAATTCGACGCTATATGCTTTACAACAAATCTGCATTAGCGCTAACAATTTTGTGTGGGCTGATACAACTAAGAAAGCGAAGACAACGAAGGGAAATAATAATTATCACTTTTTAGTAATACGCAATAAATCAGCAAGGTTCATATTCCGGTATGTTTGAGTTTTTGTAAATACATATGAATATATCTAACATATATGTGGTCATTAGCATAGTGTTTTGGATATCAATAAAAATTAGTGAGAGGAATGATATAAATATGTGCATGTATCTATAATTAGTAATAAAAGATATTAATCATTTCTATTTTTACATTACTAACTTTCTAGTGCTTTCGAGTATCCAATAAAAAATATTTTTTTTTATCACACATTTCGCATTGGATCTCTGTAAACATCGAATATATTAATAATAATAATAAGCAAGTATTAAAAAGTTATCTTCGAAAAACTTGTAGATATAAAAATATTCGTAAATGTCGTCATATATCTCGTACAGCTCATCGTTCCATCGAATGCGATATTCGCCGTGGCCAACGCAGAATCTTTCTCTCGAAAACTTGCAACGTCGACTCATCAGTTGCTGTCATTGTTCAAGCCTCTGCCCCACAAAGCAGGACGGGAATTATGAGTGACTTTTAAAGTTTGGTTTTTGTTCGTCGAGAGAGGACTTTACTTCTCAATTTCCTACTTAGTCGTGGTCGTCGTTGTTGGTTCCAAAATACATGGAATCCATTCTCTTTTCACCGGTCTTTTCCAAGGCTTTGGTCAGGTCTATAGACACATTGATAAAGTCCAATCAGTTTGTTGACGGTGGGCTTTAAACTTTCACTTAATACGCTCGGTCTGCAATCCATCCTCGTCATTTTGTTGCTCTTCAGACGGGTGATTGCTATTCGAACTTCTTCATGGTCAGACAATGTTACGTCTGCTAAATCGTCATCGATTGGGAAATCAGGTTAGCCTTCTCCTGGCGTTGTACTTTCACTGTCATTCAGCAGGTTTGAAGAGTGTTCCTTCCATAATTTACGTATGCTCTGGCCATTAGTCACTGTATCACCTCTGTAGGCTCTACAAGAGCATACTGCGTATTAGAAGACTTCTGTTAGTCGCCGCGTCTTTTCGTAGAATTCTCGATCATTATTCCTGGCAGCCAGCTTATCAAGCTCAACATACTCACGCATTACGGACTCTTATTTTTTTTTGTCTGCAAAATTGTCTCGGTTTTCTCTTCAGCTCTTCGTATCTATCCCAAGCTAAATAAAAACCACATTTACTAGTAATTAAAAATCGTATATTTTATAGAATCATTTTATTGAAAAGAGTACATTTCGATTAAAAAATCGTTTGTTTTCTAATTACAGATAGAAAGAGCTAATTTGCAATGAAAAAATAATTAAAATTAAATCTATACAAATGTGGATGCAAGATTGAAAATTGAAAACAAAACAACGGAAATTTAAAAAAGCAGCAGAGAATGCAAGTTAACCCTGGCGCATAAATTAGTAAAATAATTGTAAACTGAAATCAACTGCAGCGCTGCGAAGTTGTATGCAATTTTGCAATTATCGCTTTTTATTTCCAACCACCGCCATATCAGTGGCGAATTACCGACAAACATACAAAACACAGCACGCTTGCGCACATTTTCTGAGTGATTGTGAATATAAAATGTTTATCTGTACATGTGTGTGTAAGTACGATTACACGGCTTTTGAGATTGTTGATTGCAATTGCAAAAATAGAACCAAACGAAGAAATCGCCAACACAGTAAACTTCAACAAAAACAACAGCAGCAATAAGAAGAAGAGAAAAATATAATAGTCAGCGAGCACTCTCTGTTGTTGTTGTGTTTTTCATGCAGTTCTTGTTGTTGTCGCTGCCGGCGTACACGCATTTCTCACCATATTTGGCCGCTTGCAAGATCATCTCGCACACATCCTGTTGCATCGCATTGTCGCAATCTCGCTGTTTTGCTGATTGTATGGCATTACAATTCTAAATCAACTGCAAGGATTTCTTTCTCTCAAAAGGTGAGTAATAGCAATACTTTTGTTACACGCTGCATTGTTATTGTGCTTCTACGTTAAGTACAGGTCTTCTACATACTTACGTATATGCGAAATTTAATATAAGTGTTGTAAAGTGGCAAAATTATAGTGATTTTCGTTAAGGAATTTCATTCGAGTGCTAAAGTGGCATATCTTCAGGGTCGATTGATTTGAATTAAGAAGCACATACAACTGCCTTTTAAGGTAGGTAGTAAGAAGTCCATAGTTTGTGAAATTTTTGTAATAATCGAAGACTGAAGTGGTCGAAAAACTCTCACATAATATAGTTATTTGCTATAAGTGGGCTTGAGATTTCGAAGGACAATTTTAGGCTTAAGTGCATACGTTTGAAATTTCTCAAAAACCTAGCCTTTATTGATGATGAGTGGACTCACATCGTTTATTTTTCGCTATTTACTTGAAGAAATTCCCTTTTTGGCAGCTGGTATCACCTGCGCTAAACTAAATAAGAGTCCATGTTTTCATCTGCATATAAAAAGGTTTACCCTCAATTATCATAAATTTTAAATTTTTTTAAATGTTTAAAATTTTTGCGGTGTTAAAAAGTATTATTTTCGTAAATGATTTTTATTTTTGATGACCATGAGGCACATTTTAGTTCTCAAATTGACACCCGGCAACACTTTTTACCAGTTTTCTAACCTCACCGTAAAAATTATTTTCTTAAGCTGCTTTTATCGGAAACACGATTTTGTAATCTAAAAAATATTTTATTTTCAAATTAATCCTTTCGAAATAATTTCTGTAGTAATTACTGAAATTACCTTTCTCACATTCACTTTTTAACTCTCCCTCTCGCTCTCTTTATCCCTCTATCCCGCCCGCTCTCTCTTTCTATAAAAAGTATCATCATCATAATCGTATACTTCGGAAAATTCTTCGCGGTTTAAAGCAATTTGAAAGGTTCGAGAGCTTTCAATATAACCTCTATCTATGTTAAGTAAAACAGCTTTCACATAATCACATTTTACCAAATCTCAAATCTACCAAAATAATATTTTTATTTTTTATTTTAATGTTTTGGCCACTAAAGCATATGATACCCTTGAAATTTTAATTAGTAAACCACTAAATCTAAGTCAGTTGCAACTGATTGTGTACACGTTGTCAATTCGTGTGTAAATACATATTTCATCTGCATAAGCCCACTCAAAAAGTTCAGCGTGGCCGCAGAAATCAACGCACGTTTGCCTCGAACTTCCCATGTGGGAGTGTATTTTCTCATTTTATATCTGTATGACGTTGTTGTTTCTTTATTTCCAGCACAATTTGTTTATATTTGCTTTTTGTTTGTGCTAGTGAAAACCCGAACTTGACATTTTAACCAAAACTAACCACTGATATGGTTCACTAATTGCCACAGCGGATGCCCGCGAACAAAAGTGCGGCCTCATGCAGACGGGTTGCCTACAAGCAGCAGACAACGAGTACATATACGAACATAGATTTGAATTTGTGTTTGTGAGTGTCTGTGAGCGCTGTGCTATAAATCACCATAAGCGTGTAGGTTGCTGCTGTTGCACTCAATTCGAGTCGGCGTCGGCGCAACTAAAGCCACTATTTTAATCAGGCGAAGCGAATCGTACACACTTACATAAGTGCTGAACACATAGACCGCGACAGACTGCAAGCGACATCTGTCAAATATTAAAATAGCAATAAGGAATAATAAGGACGCAGTTATTTAGGCAACTGCAGGCCGTCAGTTGTCGCTCTTGCTAACTGCAAAATACATTTAGATTTGCCGACAAAGCCGAATTAGATTCAGTACAGTTGACAGTGGAGAGGAGTGATGCCACTAATATGTAAAATGTAAAATTATTCAAAGCTCTAACAAGCATGACGTTGTTTCACAAATAAAACTATATAAATAGCTCTGCTATGTCATTTGTAATAACAATTGATGATGATTTAAAACGAATAAATTTACCTATTTACTCATTTTTTGCATACAAAATTTCACTTTGCACAAGATATTAAAATTTCATTGAAGTGCAAGGTATTAGTATGGTCGCAACGAAATTGTGTGCATGCAAAATGGGCAGCTGTGTTGTTTTGTGCACATGTCGGCCATTGCTATGTCGCTGTCTTCTCAGAAATATTCATGTAGGAGAATCCACGACGACATTTACAGTTCACTATCGTGCTGCCATGCCGCATCGTTTTCTATGTGTTCAGCACTATACAGTATTATTATATGCTGTGTATGCATATGTGTGTGTGTGCTTTGAAAGCGGTGCAATCAAATTGTGTAGTAAATGCACGTTGGCCATCATCAATGTCAGAACCGCTTGCTTTAGGCAATTTATGCAACAATGTGTTGTTATGCTGCCGTACTTATTTTCGTATAGGTACAGTATATATTTATATGTGTTGCATTACCATGTGATTTTTCGCTAGCAATTCAGTTGCTTTAGTGTTTATAATTTGTTGTTTCTCCTTTTCTGGTTGTGCTTTTATTGATCTTTTGCGCCGTGATATTCACTTCTCTTCTGTCTCCCGACTTATCACGGTAACCGTGAATTGTCAGTTCATTGAAGTCCACTCTTTGTTGAAGCGGCATTCATCAGCATACATGTTATCTAGATTTGCATTATCAATATCAATGCTTAGTTGGCTTTTGCGGCATTTAAGCTTCTGCTAAATATATTTTTTGTTTAGCATGAGAACGTTTTCTCTTCATATTTTTTCTTTTGTTTATAGCACAGTTTCATTGCCAAATTATTTTATATGGAAAATGCCCACTTTAGAAGGTTCCTACTAAAAGTAATTTATTTATTCTAATGACTTTAAAATAATTAATATAAATTTAATAGATATTATTTTGTGGTCTTAAGAACCGTATAAATATACTTTGGCTTTTGCAGTTTTATAAAAAAATTAAAAAAAAAAAAACAAACATCGACTTGAAAAGGCTTGAAAAAACTTATATTTCGTAAATTTTTTTAAAGAAACGCCTTTTTAAAATTATGAAACTAATTAAATTAATGATATAATAAAATTATTAAAAATTTATAGTAGATTGTTTAAAAATGCAAATATGAATTTATTGAAAATACAAAATGCTATTGCGACATCTGAACGAATTTCAAATGGCTTAAGTAATCTTATTTGAAAATGTCTTTCCTGAGGATTGCAATTTGCTAAAAAACTATTATAGAATGAATTGAAAAATATTTAACTTAATGGGCATTAAACTAAGCAAGCTTAAGAGCACTTAAAATTTAAATTCGTTTTATGTTAAAGTTGCAAACTTGTTTAAGTATTAATTTCAATCAAACTCATTGGGTAAGTTGACTATTACGAAATTTTTTCCAACAATAGTAATGAAAATTTTCAAAATGCTAAAAGTATTAAAATAAAAAAAAATATTTCTGATAGTCATGAAAATTACAATATATCGATATTTGCATACTTCTCCCTTCCACTTTATTTTAAAGCACACTTGCTGCATCTTTGGGCAAACTAAACTGATCCTTTTGGTCAATATTGAAAACTGTATTGAATAAAACTGATAGCACATCCGACTACGCCAATCAAGAAGAAGATAGCACACTTTCACCACAACTAGTTTCTCTGCAGCCAAAGAGAAAAAAAAAACAACAAAACACCCATAAAACAAAATGCATAAATTTTCGTTTATAGCCACTTCGGACGCTTTAATTAGCGGTTGCAGCAATGTTATTTCAAAAAGTAGGTGAGACTTAATGAATATCGATTAAAAGCAAATCAATTATATTTACATATATATATATGTGTATATGTATGGTAAATATGTATGTACGTACATATTTGCTGGTTATGATTGGCATTGAGATTTTATGAAATCGGTCAAGCAAATAATAACAAAGTCGAGGATACATTATAAGGCATTTAGAAAACAGTTTCAGCACAAATGCAGAAAAGGCTTGAAACCAAGCTTTATATAAATATTGTGTACACATTTTTATACTATATACTATTATTTGTAAACTTATTTATAAAAGGTGCTGTATCTATTTCCATTCCACTTCCACTTTTGTTTTTAGTTTTATTATTATTAACAATAAAAAGGTCTATGTCCAATAAGCTGGTTTTGCGGTGGTTTACGCCTTGGGCTGCTCAACAGACACTAGCGGCATATTGACCTTACGGCGCGTGTACTCCGCTCGCCTTAGCTACGTTGACAACTAATGAATTAGCTTAAATTTGTTGCTTTTTTTTCTTCAATTATCTAATGTGTGAACATTTAACTAAACAGGTATTTAAAACAGGTGAACACTTGTTACAAATTAGTTTTAATCTTTATTGATAAATGTATAGTAATCACATTTCAATTTCTTAATATTGATAAACAACTGTTCTCCTTGCAACAAAAACATATATTTTACATAAAGTCAACCTAGTATACTTAAACTTTTATTTTTCAATTATCAGGCTTTCTTAAGTCAAGTTCGTTTCTGTGTCTGTGTTTCGTTTCATCTTTTGTTATGTCGGCGAAGAAGTGAAAAAAAAAAAAAAAGTTTTACTACAAAATTCATAAAAGATATAAAATGAAATAAAAAAAAGTAATTCAACTTAATTATTAATTATTTAAGAATAAAAAACTGTATTTTTTAAATCAAA